>NW_016912686.1:0-1196 GCF_001483705.2 Eufriesea mexicana
GCTAGCCAAACCTGGCCTAACATAACCTAACCAAAGGTGGCATAACTGAATATAACGTGCCGCGAACAGTGCTCCTGGCATCCCCTGTGCCAAGCATGGTATAGCAGAGCACAGTAGATTACAGAAGTGGACCGAATCGTAGTGTATAGCACGGAATTCGTAGCTACACTAACCAAACTCTTCCTAACGTGCCAAGACCACTACTGCTCGCATCCCCAGAGTCGAGCAGAGTACAGTAGAGCAATGTAGAGCGCAGAAATCCTACGAGTAGCTGTGTACAGCACGAAAATCAAAGATAACCAGGAGCAGCTTGACGTAACCTAACCTAGCCAAACGTAACGTAACTCAGCGTAACGTGCCGAGAACACTATCGCTGACCTCCGCAGCGCCAAGCAGAATATACTACGGCACGGCAGAGCACAGAAATCCACCGCAATGCAATGTATTTCTCAAAAGTCATAGGCACCCTAACATAACCGTTCTAACCTAACCTAACACAACATAACCTAACTCAACCTAACATGGCGAGACCACCATTTCTGGCCCCCATAGGTACAAGCAGAATCTACTGGAACACAGTAGCGCGCAGATATCCACCGCATTACAGTGAATAGCACGAAAGATATAGATATCGCAGCCTAACCTGACCTAACATAACCAAACGAAACGTAGCATAGCTCAATATAACGCGTAGCGACCGCTGCTACTGGTCTACCCAGAGCCAAGCAGAATGCAGTAACGCACAGTAAATCATGGTATTGTGCCGGGTATCAGTGTATAGCCCAAAAGACGAAACTATCGTGTCCTAACCTGACCAAACGTAACGTAACCGAATGTATCCTAACTCATCCTGACGTACCGAGGCCACTATTGCTGACATTCCCAGAGCCAAGTAGAACTTATTAGAGGAGAGCAGAGCTCAGTAGTCCATCCAATCGCAGTACATAGCGCAAGAGTCAGAGTTCTCCTGTCCCAACATAACCACACGTAACATAAACGAAAGTAGCTTCTATCAACCAAACGTGCCGAGTCCACTGTTACTAGCTTCCCCAGAGACAAGCAGAATATAAAAGAGTACAGTAGAACGCAGTAATCCTCAGCATTTCAGTGTATAACGCAGAAGTGGAAAGTATCCTAACCCAATATGTCCTATCCTAACCTAACCGAACGTAGACTAGCTCAAAATTAGGTGCGGT
>NW_016912687.1:0-842 GCF_001483705.2 Eufriesea mexicana
AACAGGGCTCGCTGCACGTTCGTTTCAGTTAGGTCACGTTCGGTTATGTTACGATTGGTTCGGGCAGGAGAGGAAAGCTTAGACTTTTGTACTATAGTCTGCTATAAAGCAGATTCCGCGCCCTACGGTGATCCAATATCTTCAGCTTGACTCTTGGGTGGCCAGCAATAGTGGCCCTGGCACGTTATGTTGTGTCAGGTTACCTTCGGTTAGGTTCGGTTAGGCTAAGTATGGTTAGGATAGCTTCCACTTTTTTGATGCACACTGCTATTCGGTGGACTTCTGCGCTTTACAATGCTCTGGGGACGTCGGCAACAGTGCTCGCGGCACATTAGGTTGATTTATGATACGCTTGCTTATGTTACGATTGGATAGGTTGGGAGTGGATAGCTTTGTCTTTAACGCTGTATTCTGCTATAAGGTGGACGTCTGCTCCCGAGAGCGCTCCAGTATCTCCGACTTGACTCTGGTAAGTCCGGCAATTGTGGTCTGGGCACGTTATGTAGAGTCAGTTTACGGTCGGTTATGTTGGGTTGGTCAAGGCTTGGTCGTGGTAGCTTCAACTTTTGCGCTGTACACTGTTATTCGGAGGATCTCAGTGCGCTACTGTGCTCTGGCACATCCAGTTTGGCACTGCGGATGGCAAACATAGAGGTCTCGGCACGTTAGTTTGGGATACCTTTCGTTTTGTTATGTTACGATTGGTTACATTGGGAGATGATTGCTTTGACTTTACTTCTATATGCTGCTATTAGGTGGATGTCTGCTTTAATATTTTGAGCCTGGCTCTGGGAAGGCCAGCAAGTCTGGCCTCAGCCAGTTATGATGGTTCAGGCTACGTT
>NW_016912688.1:0-719 GCF_001483705.2 Eufriesea mexicana
TTTCTTGCATAAATAAGGACGATAGATACTATTGGCGTGATATAGACATTGAAATGCAATTGATTCTGGCTGGAAAATCCAATATTATTGACGTTTTCGACTAATATCGTGGTTGGCTAACTTTCGTGCATTAATGAGGAGGAATGATTCTAGTGGCGTGCTATAGCTATTGCAATGCTGTAGAATCTGGCTGGAAAATACATTTTTATTGTCATTTTCTACTAATATCGTGGTGAGAAAACCTTCTTTCATATATAAGGAGGAAAGATTCTACAGGCGTGCTATAGTCATTGCGATGCTATAGAATCTGGCTTTAAAATTCAATTTTATTTACGTTTTCGACTACTATCGTGGTGACATATCTTTCTCGCATATGCAAGGAGGAAAGATTCAACTGGCGTGCTATAGCCATTACAATGCTATAGAATCTGGTTGGAAAATACATTTTTATAGATATTCTTGACTCATATCGTGGCGAATTAACATTCGTGCATAAATAAGGATGAAATACTCCATTGGCGCGATACATCCATTGCAATGCAACAGAATCTGTCTGGAAAACTCGATTTAATGTACATTTTCGGCTGATATCTTGGTGAGCTACTTTTCCCGAATAAATAATGAGGAAAGACACTATTGGCGTGTTATTGCCATTCCACTGCTCTAGAATATGGTTGGAAAATTCAATTTTATTGACATTTTCAACTAATATCGTGGTG
>NW_016912690.1:0-942 GCF_001483705.2 Eufriesea mexicana
ACTATAGAATTGCTATGGCCATAGCTGGCCAATAGAATCTGTCCTCCTTATTTATGCAAGAAATGCACCTCACCACGATATTATTCGAAAATGCCAATAAATTTGAATTTTCGAGGCAGATTCTATAGCGTTGTAATGGCTATGGCACGCCAATAGAATCTTTCGTCCACATTCATCCAAGAAAGTTAGCTCACAACGATATTAGTCGAAAATGTCAATAAAGTTGAATTTTCGTGGCAGATTCTATAGCGTTGTAATGGCTATGGCACGCCAATAGAATCTTTCGTCCACATTCATCCAAGAAAGTTAGCTCACAACGATATTAGTCGAAAATGTCAATAAAGTTGAATTTTCGTGGCAGATTCTATAGCGTTGTAATGGCTGTAGCACGGCAATAGTATCTTACCTCCTTCTCTATTCACGAAGGTCACCTTACCACGATATTTGTCGAAAATGTCAATAGAATTGAATTTTCTAGGCAGATTCTATAGCGTTGTAATGGCTATGGCACGCCAATAGAATCTTTCGTCCACATTCATCCAAGAAAGTTAGCTCACAACGATATTAGTCGAAAATCTTAATACAATTGAATTTTCCAGGAAGATTCTATATAATTGCATTGGTCATAGCTGGCCAAAAAAAAAAGAATCTTTCCTCCGTATTTATGCAAGAAAGCTACCTCTCCACGATATGAGCCGAAAATGTCAATAAAGTTGAATTTTCGAGGCAGGATCTATAGCACTGTAATGGCTATGGCACGGCAATAGTATCTTTCTTCCTTATTTATACAAGAAAGTTAGCTCACGGCGATATTAGTCGAAAATGTTTATAGAATTGTATTTTCCAGTCAGATTCTACAGCATTGCAATGGCTATATCACGCCAGTAGAATCTGTACTCCTTACACATGCAAGGATGGCAGCTCACCACGATATTAGTCGAA
>NW_016912691.1:0-319 GCF_001483705.2 Eufriesea mexicana
ATGATATAGCATGGTGAATAGATCGCCTAACGCCTTCAATCCAATGGCAAGTACAACCATCTAACTGCCTGAGAATATGCCTAATCAAAATCTTTAAGCTGCGATACCTTAGCGATAAGATCGCCTAACGCCTTCAATCCAATGGCAGGTACAGCAATCTACTTGCCAGAGAATATGTCTATTCAAAATCTAGAACCTGTTATAGCTTGGTGAATAGTTCGCCTAACGCCTTCAATCCAATGGCAGGTACAGCCATTTACTTGCCAGAGAATAGGTCTATTCAAAATATATAACCTGTTATAGCTTGGTGAATAGATCG
>NW_016912692.1:0-350 GCF_001483705.2 Eufriesea mexicana
AGTATTAGTTATGTTACGATTGGCTATGATACGGTTGGCTAGCTAAGGAGTGTATAGCTTTGACTTTTGAGCTATACTCTTCTATTAGGTAGATTTCTGCTCCCTACAGTTCTTTAATATTTTTAGCTGGTATACGGGAATGTCAATAATAGTGGTCTCGGTGCGTTATGATGTGGCCGGCTACGTTCGGTTAGGTTGGGTTAGGCAGTATGTGGTCGGGGTAGCTTTAACTTTAGTGCGGTACGCTGATATTCGGTGGATTTCTGCGCTCTACTGTGCTCTAGTATATCCTGCTTGGCTCTTGGGAAACCAGCAGTAGCGGTCTCTGCACGTTATGTCTAGTCAGTTCA
>NW_016912692.1:550-7390 GCF_001483705.2 Eufriesea mexicana
TTAAATATGTATAGCTTTGACTTTAGTGCTGTAGCCTGTTATTAGGTTGATCTCAGCTCCCTACAGAGCTCTAATATTTTCACCTTGGCTCAAGGGATGCCAGCAGTAGTGGTCGAGGCACGTTAGGTTGAGGTATGTTACGTTAGGTTATCTTACGACTAGTTAGGTTAGTATATGATAGCTTTGACTTTGGTGCTATAGACTGATTTTGCGTGGATTTCTGCGCCCTACAGTGCTATACTGACTTCAGCTTGGTACTGCGAAGACCAGAAATGGTTGTCCCGGCACGTGACGCTTAGTCAGGTTACGTTCGGTTAGGTTGCGTTAGGGCATGTAACCTAACCTATCCTAACCTAACCTAACCTGACCTAACCTAACCTAACCTAACCTAACCTTACCTAACCTAACCTAACCTAACCTAACAAATCCTAACATAACCAATCTTAACCTAACTGAACGAAGCCTGGCTCAAGGTATCATGGCGATACCGCCATTGTTCGCCTTCCCAGGGGCAAGCAGAACATATTAGAGCACAGTGGAGAGCAGGTATTCACCGTATAACAGTGTATAGCGCAGAAGTCAAAGCCATCCTAACCAAGCGTGACCTACCATATCCAAATCAAGCGTAACCTAGTAAAGCGAGGAGTGCAACGCCCACTGCAACCGGCCTCACCAGGGACAAGCAGAGGCTAGCAGAGCAATGCAGAACGCAGATATCGGCCGAAAGCAGTGTACACCGCAAAAGCCAAACCTATCCTTACCAAAACCTAAGGTAACATAACCAAGCCAAACGTATCATAACTAGACATAACGCGCCGAGGCCACTTTGACTGGCTTCTCCAGAGCCAGGCAGTATATATTACAGCACATTAGAGCGCAGATATCCGCCGAATAGCAGTGTACAGGTCAAAAGTCACATGTATCCTTTCCTAACAGAACCAACGTAACATAACCGAACCTAACCTAACTCAACATATCGTGACACTGACACGATTTCTGGCCTCCCTATAGCAAAGCAGCGGATATTAGATCACAGTATAGCGCAGGAGTCCAACGAATAGGCGTGTATAACACAATAGTCAAAGCTGTTCTAGCCTAATGTAAACAAACATAGCATGGCCAAACGTAACGTAACCCAACTTAACGTGCCTAGACCATTATTTCTGAGCACCACAGAGCAAAGCAGAACATAGTAGAGCAAAGTGGTGCGCATAAATACATCGAATGGCAGTGTGAAGCACAAAAGTGAAAGCCATAGTCTCCTAACCTAATAATTCTAGAAATAACAGAACGTAACGTAACTCAAAATAACGTGCCGAGACTAATATTGCTGGTCTCCGCAGAGCCAAGCAGAACATATTAGAGCACAGTAGATAGTAGGAATCCGCCGAAAAGCAGTGTACATCACAAAAGACGATGCTATCTTATCGTAACCTTACCAAACGTAAAATCACAATACGTAGTCTAACTCAATTTAACGTGCAGAGACCACTATTGCATCCAGCTTCCACAGCCCAGAGACAAGCGGGATATACCATAGCACAGTTGAGCGCAGTTATACAGCGAATAACAGTGCGTATCACAATGGTAGAAGCTACTTTACCCACATTTAGCCTAACCCAGCCTAACCGAACGTAACACAACGCAACATAATTTGCCGAAACCACTATTGCTGACATTCCCAGTGCCAAGCTGAACATACTAGAGCACTGTAGAGCGCTGAGATCCACCGTATAGCAGTATATAGAACAAAAGTCACAGCTGTCACCTCCAAACCTAGCCAATCGTATCGTAGCCACACGTAACATAATACAACCAAACGTGCCGCGACCACGATTGCTATCCTCCCAAGAGCCAAGCAGAACATATTTGTGGATAGTGAATATCAGGAGTCCATAAAGCCGCAGTGCACGTCATGAAAGTCTAAGCCGCCCAAACCTAGACCAAGCCAACAGAACCTAACCAAACATAGCTTAGCTCAACCTTTCGTGTCTAAACCATTATTGCTGGCCTCCCCAAAGTCGAACGGAGTATTGTAGAGTAACGTGAAGCGTAAAATTCAACCGAATAGCAGTATATAGCACAAAAGTCAAAGCTACCCTCTCCTGACCTATCCAAGCGTAATATAATCAAGCGCACATATCGTAACCTAAGGTGCCGAGACCACTATTGCTGGCCTCCCCAGAGCCAAGCAGAATCGACTAGAGCACATTAGAGCGCAGAATGCCACCAAATAGCAGAGCACAGCACGAAAGTCGAGGGTATCCTACCATAAACGTACCAAAGATGGCCTAACCGAACGTTGACTAACTAAATTTAACGAGACGGGACTACTATTGCTGACAACCCCTGTGTCAAGCAGAACATAATGGAGCACAGTGGAGCGCAGGAATTCACCGAACAACAGCGTATTGCACAAAAGTCATAGCCACCCTGTCCAACTGAAACCTACCCTAGCGATATGAAACGTAACTTAACGAAACACAGCATGCCACGCCCACACCTGTTGGCCTCCCCAGAGACCAGCAGAGTCTAGTAGAGGAATGCAGAGCGCAGATATCGGCCGGATAGCAATGTATACCACAAAAGTCGAAGCTATCCATACCAAACCTAACACAACCTGGCCAAACCAAACGTAACCTAACTCGTCCTAACGTACCGAGGCCACCATAGCTGGCCTCCCCAGAGCCAACCAGAACATACTAGGGCAATGTAGGGCGCCGAAATCCACCGAATAGCTGTTTATAGCACTCAAATCTAAGACACACTATCCCAGCCTAACCAAATATAACACAATCAAGCACAACCTAACATAGCCTTACGTGGCGAGAAAACTACTGCTGGCCTCCCCAGCGCCAGGCAGAGTATACTAGAGCACAGTAGAGCGCTTAAGTCCACCGAATAGCTTTGTGTAGCATAAGAGTCGAAGCTACTCTGTACTAACCTAACCAAGCATAACATAATCAACCGTCATAAATCACTAACTAACGTGCCGGGGCCACTATTGCTGGCCTCTCCAGGGCCAGGCAGAACATATTGGAGCACAGTGGTGGCAGAAATACACCGAACAGCAGTTTATACCACGAAAAGCAATGCTATCCAAGCCTAACCCAAGCTAACGCAACTTAACCAAACGTAGCATAACTCTACCTAGCGTGCCGAGACCACTATTACTGGCTTCCCCAGAGCCGCGCAGAGTATAGTAGAGCCAAGCAGTGCGCTGATTTCCACAAATAGCAATGTATAGCACAAACGTCAAAGGCATTCTACGCGAACCAGGCATAGCCTAACCTAACCAAACGTAGAATAACTAAAACGAACGAGCAGAAGCCTCAATCGCTGGCCTACCCTGAGCCAAGCAGGGCAAATTAGAGCACACTGGAGCGCAGGAATTCATCGAATAGCAGTGTATAGCAAAAAAGTCGAAGCCATCCTGACCAAACCTTACCTAACCTAACCTAACCAAAAGAAACGTAGCTCATTCTATCGTTCCACGACCGCCATTGGTGGCCTCCACAGGGTCGAGCAGGGTATAGTAGAGCAACAAAGGGCGCAGAAATCCACCGAATTGAAGTGTGTAGCTCTAAAGTCAAAGATATCCTATCCTAACATAACCAAACGTAAATTATCAAAGGCAGCATAACGGAACGTCTCCAGCCACGACCTCTGTTGCTGGCCTCCACATGGTCGAGTAGCATATAGTTGAGCCAAGTAGACCGCAGGAAGCCACCAAATGGCAATGTATAGCACAAACTCCAAAGAAGTCCTACCTTCCTTAGAAGAATCCTTAACCATACACAGCCTAACTTAAACGAACGTAAAATTGCTAAACCTAACGAGCCGAGACCAGAATTTCTGGCCTCCCCAGAGGCAAGCAGAACATATGAGAGCACAGTAGAGCGCAGAAATCAGCCGTACAGCTGTGTACAGCACAAGAGTCAAAGCTATCTTTCCTAACCTGACCAAACGTAGAAAACCAAACTTAATCTACCTAAGCATAACGTGTTGAGACCGCTGCTGCTGCCCTTCCCTGCGACAAGCATCTCAATTCACAGCACAGTAGATCCACCGAAGAGCAGTGCACAAAACAAGAGAAAAAGTTATCCTTACCAAACTTTGCTTTACGTGACCTAACCTAACGTAGCATGACACAACGTAATGCGCCGCGACCACGATTGCTGGACTCCCCTAGGCCAAGTAGTATATACTAGAGCAAAGCAGATCGCAGAAACACGCCGAATAGCATTGTATGGCGCAAACGTCAATGCCATCCTAACCAAACCTAGCCTACCCCAACCACAACAAACGTAACCTCACGAAGCAAAACGTGACACGCCCAACGTTGCTGGACTCCCAGAGGCAAGCAGAGCCTATGACAGCACTGCAGAGAGCAGATATCGTCTGAATAGGAGTGTGGACCATGAAAGACAACGCTACTCTAACCAAACCTAGCCTAACCTAGCCGAACAAAACGTAACGTACACCAGCACAACGCGCCGAGGCCCCTATTGCTGGCCTGTCCAGAACCAAGCAGAACGTGTTGCAGCACACCAGAGCGCAGAGATAATCCGTATAGCAGTGTGTAGAACAAGAATCAAGGCTATCCTGTCCTAACCAAACCAATCGTGACTCAACAAAGCGTAGCATGAGACAACCTACCGTGCCTCGGCGACAACTGCTAGCCTACCCAGAGACGAGCAAAGTATAGTATAGCCAAGGCGAACGCAGAAAGCCACCAAATAGCAATGTGTTGCACGAAAGTAGAGGACATACTAACCTAACCATACATAACCTAACCTAACCAAACGTAGGATAACTAAACCTAGCGAGACGAGACCACTGTCGCTGGCCTTCCCGTAACCAAGCAGAACCTATTAGAGCACAGTAGAGCGCAGAAATTCTTCGAATAGCAGTGTATGCCACAACAGTCAAGGCTATCCTTACCAAACCTAACATAACCAAGCCAAGCCGTACGTAACCTAGCTCGTCCTAACGTGCCGAGGCCACCATAACTGGCCTCCCCAGTGCCAAGCAGAATCGACTAGAGCATAGTGGATCACAGAAATCCGCGGCTTTGCAGAGCAAATCACAGAAACATGGACAACCAAACCTAACCTGGCCTAACCTAAATCATCCTAACGTAGCCTAACTGAGTATAAGGTGCCAATACCACACTTACTGTCTTTCCCAGAGCAATGCTGAACATATTAAACCACAGTAGAGTGCAGAAATCCTCGCAACTGCCATGCATATTGCAAAAGTCGAAGCTGCCCTCTCCTAACCTAACCAACCGCCACGTACCCAAACGTAACCTAACTCAACTTAACGGGCAGCGATCACTATTGCACGCCACCCCAAAATCAAGCAGAGCATAATAGATCAGTATGGAGCTGAGAAGTCCACCGGATTACAGTCTATGCCAAGAAAGTGAAAGCTACCCGAACCTAACCCAAACATACATAACCTTATCAAACGTAACCTAACAAAGCCTAATGCACCGCGGCAGCAACTTCTGGCCTCGCCATAGCAAAGCAGAGTACACTAGATCACAGTAGAGAAGAGAAATCCCCCGAATAGCAGCTTACAGCGCAAAAGTCAAAGTTATCCTAGCCTAACACAACCAATCATAACATAACCTAACGTAACCTGACACAACCTAACGTACGTAGACCATTACTGCTGACATCCGCAGAGGCATCCAGCATATGTCAGAGCACAGGAGAGCACAGAAATCCGCCGTGTTGTAGTGTGAAGCACAGAAGTCGAAAGTAGCCTAACCTAACCTGACGTAACCTAACCTAACCTAACGTAACCTAACCTAACCTAACCTGACGTAACCTAACCTCACCAAACGTAGCCTAACTCTACATAATGTTCCGATACCAGTATTTATGGCTTTCCCAGCGCCAAGCGGAATGTGCTAGAGCACGGTAGGGCTCAGAAATCTGCCCAATAACAGTGTATAGCCCAAAAGACAAAGCTACAATCTACAAACATAACTTATCGTAGCATACGAAATCATAACTTTACACAACCTATGGAGGCCCGACTGCTGTTGCTGGGGTTCACAAAGGCGAGCAGAGTATAGCAGAGCGTCGAAATCCACTGGATAACAGTGTAAACCACGAAAGACGGAGCTAAGCGTACCTAGCCCAAACTAACATAACTTAACCAATCGTACCCTAACTTTACCTAATGCGCCGAGGCCACTACTGCTGAAATACCCACAGCCAAGCAGAATATACTAGGGCACAGTGGAGCGCAGATATCCACCGCAAAACAGTGTACAGCGCTCAAGTCAAAGTTATCATCCACAAACCTACCCGGACGAAACATACACAAACGTAAAATAACACAACCTAAGGATCCGCGGCTGCTATTGCAGGACTCCGCACAGTCGGGCGGAGTATAGTAGAGAACTGGAATCTACCCGATAGCGGTGTACACCATGAAAGTCAAAGATACCCGAAGCCGACCCAATCTAGCATTACCAAACCGAACGTCCCTAACGCAACCTAACGAGCAGCGAACAATATTGCTGGCCTTTCCAAGGCTGAGCAGAGTGTAGTAGAGCATAGTAGGGCGCAGATATCCACCTATCAACAGTATTTGCCAAGAAAGTCGTAGCTGCCCAAACCTAAACCAAACAAACGTAGCCGAACAAAACCTAACGTGACGGGACCAATATTGCTGGCCTTCCCAGGGCCAAGCAGAAAATATTAGGGCGCTGTAGAGCGCTGAAATTCACCAAATAGCAGCGTTTAGCAGAAAAGACAAAGCCATCGTAACCAGACCTTACCGAACTTAACCTAACCACACGTAGTATAGCTAAACCTATCG
>NW_016912693.1:0-3326 GCF_001483705.2 Eufriesea mexicana
AAGTCAAAGCTATCCTCTCCCAACCTAGCCAATCGTAACATAGCCGAACCTAATGTAACTCAACATAACGTGCCGCGACCACTATTTCTGGCCGCCAAAGAGCGAAGGAGTGCATGTTACTGAAGGGTACAAGGAAGAAACACATAGAATATCGCTGTATGTCAGAAATGTCACAGGTACACAAACCTAACCCAAACCAACACAAAATAGCAGAACGTTACCCGACTCAACATAACTTGTCGAGACCACTACTGCTGGCTTTCCGGGAGCCAAGCTGAAAATAATAGATCACTGTAGGAAGCAGAAATCCACGTAATATCAGAATATGGTTCTAAAGTCAAAGATATCATCTCCCAGCCTAACCAATCGCGACATAACCGAACGTAACATTACTCATACCAATGTGCAGGGAGACAACTATTGCTGGCCTTCCCGAAAGCAACCTGATAATATTAGAGCACAGCAGGGCGCAGAGATCCGCCTAACTGCGGACCATAACACTAAAGTCAAATATATCCTACCCTAACTTAACCAATCGTAACATAACCAAACGGACCTTGCCTCAAGCTGATGTGCCGAGACCACTCTTGCTGGCCTCCACAGAGCCAAGCAGAACATACCAGATCACAGTACAGCGCAGAGGACCGCCGAATGGCAGTGTACAGCACGAAAGGTAAAGCCACTCTAACCAAACATAGCCCGACCCAACCAAACCGAACATAACGTGTCCCAGCATAACGTGCCGAGGGCACTATTCTTCCCATACCCACAGCCAAGCGAAAGGTATTAGGGCACTGTAGGGCGCAGAAATCCACCTAATTGCAGAATATACCGCTAAAGTCATAGCTATCCACTCATAACTTAGCCAAGCGTAACATAAACTAACGTAACCATCCATAACCTAACGTGCCGCGAGCTCTATTGCTCTCCTCCCCAGAGACAGGCAGAGAACATTAGTGGAGGGTAGAACGCAGAAATCCATAGAATCGCTGCGTATACCAGAAAAGTCGAAGATACCCAGTCCTAACCCATGCAAACGGAAGATAGCCAAACGTTGCCTAACTCAACCTATCGTGCCGAGAAGGCTAGTGCTGCATTCCCCAGAGCCAAGCAGGACATACTAGAGCCCTGTTAAGCGCAGAATTCGACCGAATAGAAGTGCACAACGCAAAAGTTGGAGCTATGCTAAATCGGACATATTCTAGCCCAGCATTACCAAACGTAACCTAACACCACATAACGTGCTATTGCAGGCCATACCAGATACCAGATGAATACATTAGAGCACAGGGGGTCGCAGAAATCCACCTGGCATCAGACTATAGCACTGAAGCCGAAGCTACCCTCTTCCAACCTAACCAATCGTAACATAAACGAGCGTAACATATATCAACCTAACGTGCCGCTGCCACTATTTGTGACCTCCCCGGAGCCAAGCGGAGAACATTAGTGGAGAGTAGAACGCAGAAATCCATAGAAACGAAGCGTATGTCAGAAAAGTCAGAGCCACCGAAGCCTAACCCAAAAAACAGAATACAACCTAACATATACTAACTCAAACCAACGCGCCTATACAGTTATTGCTGACCTCCCAGAGCCAAGCAGGACATACTAGAGTACAGTAGAAGGCGGAAATCAACGAACAGCAGTGTACAGCACAAAAGTTAGAGATACCCTCGCCAAACATTTCCTGGCCCAACATTACCGAGCGTAAAGTGTCCCTACGTAACGCGAAGTGGCCACTGTTGCTGGCCTTCCCACAGCCAAGCTGGAAGCATTAGAGCACTGATGGGCGCAGGAATCCACACCTTATGTCAGACTACATACCTAAAGTCAAAGCTGCCCTCTCCCGACCTAACCAACCGCAACACGGCCAAAGTATCCCATTTCTACATAACGTGCCGCGACGAATATTACGGGCTCCAACAGAGCCAACCAGAACAAATTAGTGGAGAGTACATCGCAAAAACCCATAGAGTCGCAGTGTATATCAGAATAGTCAAAGCTACCTGAACCCAACCCTAACCAACAGTGCCTAACAAAATATAGCATTTCTCAACCTAACGAGCCGAGACCGCTATTCCTGCCCACACAGGGAAATGCAGAGCATACTAGAAAACAGTAGAGCGCCGAAATCCACAGGACAGTAGTGTACATAACAAAAGCTAAAGCTACCTTTACCAAACACAGCCTAACCAAACCTAACCGTACGTAGCATGACTCATCATAACGTTCCGAGGCCACCATTGCTGGCCTTGCCAGAGCCAAGCTGAACATACTAGAGCACAGTAGAGCGCCGTCATCCACCGAATTGCTGTGCACAGCACAAAAGTTGAAAGTATACTAACCAAACATAACCTAGCCCAGCATAGCCAAAAGTAACCTAACACGACATAACGTGCCGAGATCGCTATTGCTGGTCATACCAGAGACAAGAAGAATATATTGGAGCATAGGGTGTCGCAGAAATCCATCTCGTAGGAGACTATAGCACTAAAGCCAAAGCTACCCTCTCCCAACCTAACCTATCGTAAAATATCCGAACGTAACGTAACTCAACAAAAAATGAGGCGACCACTGTCGCTGGCCTCGCCCGAGACAAGCACATCACATTAGTGGAGAGTAGAACGCAGAAATCTGTGGAATCTCAGTTTATATCGGAAATGCTAAAGCTACACGAACCTAACCCAGACAAAAACAGCATATTGAAACGTAGCCTAACACATCCTAACGTGCCGATACCGCTATTGCTGCCATCGCAGAGCGAAGCAGGGCATGCCAGAGCACAGTAGAGCGCAGAAGTCTACCCTGTAGCAGTGTACGGTACAAAAGCTGAATCTATCCCAACCAAACTGAGTCTAGGCCAACCTGACCGAACGTAACATGACCAAGTAAAACGTGCCGAGACCACTATTGCTGGCATTCCCAGACGCAAGCAGGAAATATTAGAGCACTGTAGAGCGCAGAAATGCAGATAATAGCAGACCGTAGCACTAAAGTCAAGGCTACCCTCTCCACATCTAACCAATCGTAATATATCCAAACCTAACAAAATTTAATGTAACGTGCCGCAGCCTATACTGCTGGCCTCCCAAGAGCCAAGGAGAACGCACTAATGGAGAGCAGAACGCTGAAATCCCTAGAAAGGCAGTGTATACGGGTAAAGTCTGAGCCACCCAAACCTAACCTAAAAAAAACGGAACACAACCGAACATAGCATAACCCAGCCTATCGTGCCGAAACCGCAATTGCTGCCCGCCCCAAAGCCAGGCACGACGTACTGGAGCATAGTAGTGTGCAGAAATTCACCATATATCAGTGTACAG
>NW_016912693.1:3897-5896 GCF_001483705.2 Eufriesea mexicana
CGTAACATAATCGAGCGTAACAAATCTCAGAATAACGTGCCGCGAACACTATTGCCGGCATCGGCACGGCAATACAGAACACGGTAGTGGAGAATGGAAGGCAGAAGTCCATAGAATAACAGTGTATATCAGAAATGACAAAGGTACACAAACCTAACACAAACCATCAGAAAATACCCCAACGTAACCTGACCCAATATAACGTGTCGATGCCACTATTGCAGGCCTCCACAGGGCCAAGCAGAGCACATTACTGGAGAGTACAACGCAGAAATCCATAGAATCCCAGTGTATACCGGAAAAGACAGAGCTACGCAGACCTAACCAAGACCACCAGAACATAACCAAACATAGCCTAACGAAACCTAACGTGCCGAGACCGAGATTGCAGCAAACCCAGGGCGAAGCAAGACATACCAGAGCACTGTATAGTGCAGAAGTCCACAGAATAGCACTGGGAAGCACAAATGCTTAAGCCACCCAAACCAACTTAGGCTAACCAAACCTAACCGAACGGAGCCTGGTCCAACATAACGAGACGCGACCAGTATTTCTGGCTTTCCCAGAGCGAAGCTGAAAATTTAGGGGCACTCTAGGTGGCAGAGATCCCCCTAATAGCAGACAATAGCTCCAAAGTAAACGCAACACTTTCCTAACCTGTCCAAACGTAATATGACCAAACGTAGCATAACACAACCTAACGAGCCGCGACAGGTACTGCTGGCCTCCATAGAGCCATGCAGAACACGTTAGTGAAGAGCAGAGCGAAGAAATACATAGACTCGCAGTTTATATCAGAGCTGTTACATCTATCCAAACCAAACCCAAACCAACAGAACATAACCACACATTGCCTATGTCAACCTAACGTGCCGAGACCGCTATTGCTGTCCCACAGAGCAAACCAGGTAACACTAGATCACAGTGGAGAGCAGAAGTCCACCGAATAGCAGTGTGCAGCACGAAAGTTAAAGCTACCATAGCATAACTTAGCCCAACCCGGCCTAACCGAACATAACATGACCGAGCATAGCGTGCCGAAACCACAATTGCCGGTATTCCCAGATCCAAGCTGAAAATATTGGAGCACTGTAGGCCGCAGAAATCCAACCATTAGCAATCTATAGCATTAAAGTCAAAGCTATCCTCTCCTAACATAACCAATCGTAACGCAATCAAGCGTAACATAACTCAACCTAACATGCAGCGTCCACAACTGCTGGCCCCCAGAGCCAAGCTGAAAATATTAGGGCACTCCGGGGCACAGGAATCCACCTAATAGCGGACTATAGCACTAAAGTCAAAGCTATCCTGTGCTAACATGTCCTATCTTAACATAACTAAATCTAACGAGCCGGGACCACTATTGCTGGCCTCCACAGAGCCAAGCGGAGCACACTAGTGAAGAGTAGAACGCAGAAATCCTCAGAATCGCAGTGTATACCAGAAAAGTCGACGCTACACAAAACCTAACCCAAGCCAACAGATCTTAACCAAGCATACCATAACTCGACCAAACGTGTCGAGACAGCAATTGCTGCCCTCCCCAGAGCCGAGCAGGAGATTCTAGAGCACAGTAGACCCCAGAAGTGCACCGAAATCAGTGTGCGGCAAAAAAGTTAAAGCAACCCTAACCAAACATAACCTAAACCAACATAACCGAACGTAACCTAACTCAACATAACGCGACGGGACCACTATCGCTGGCTTTCCCAGAGCCAAGCCGAAGACATCAGAGTACTGTAGGGAGCAGAAATCTGCCAAATAGCAGACTATAGCGCTAAAGTCAAATCTGTCCTCTCCTAACCTAACGAATCGTAACATAACCGCACGCAACATAACTCAACCTAACGAGCTGCGACCACTGTTGTTGGTCTTCCCACAGCCAAGCAGAACGCATTAGTGGAGAGTAGAAATCAGAAATACATAGAATCGCCGTGTGCATCAGAAAAGTCGTGGCTACCCTAACCAACAGGACGCAACGAAGCATAGCCTAACA
>NW_016912694.1:0-481 GCF_001483705.2 Eufriesea mexicana
TACTGAGCTCGACGTTGCTCTAGTTTATTCTGCTCGGCTATGGCGTGGCAAGCAATGGCGGTCAAGGTTCGTTAGGCTGAGTTAGGCTACGTTCGGTTATATTACGTTTGGCGATGTTAGGATGGGTTAGCATTGACTTCTGTGCTATACACTGCTATTCGGTGGACCTCTGCTCTCTACTGGCCTCTCATATGCTCTGCTCGCCTCTAAACAGGCCAGAAATAGTGGTCTCTGCTCGTTAGGTTGAGTTACTAGACGTTCGATTAGGTTACGACAGTATGGGTTAAGTTCGGATAACTTTGACCTTCTCGGCAAAGACTGTTATTCGGAGGATTTCTCCAATGCACTCTGCTCTGCTATGCAGCCCTGCTCGGCTTTGCGGAGGCCAGCAATAGTTGTCGCTGCACGTTAGGTTTTGTTATGTTACGTTTGTGTATGTTACGGTTGGTTTGGTTAGGTGAGGATAGCATTGACTTTTGTG
>NW_016912695.1:0-1438 GCF_001483705.2 Eufriesea mexicana
GTGAATAGTTCGCCTAACGCCTTCAATCCAATGGAAAGTAAATCCATCTACATACCAGAGAATTGGTCTATACAAAATCTATAACCTCTTGTAGCATGGAGGATAGATCGCCTAACGCGTGCAGTCCAATGGCAAGTACAGCCATCAACTTGCCGGAGAATAAGTCTATTCAAAACCTATAAGCTGCCATAGCTTGGTGATTAGTTCGCCTAGCGCCTGCAATCCCATGGCAAGTACAGCCATATACTAGACAGGGAATAAGTCTATTAAAAATCTATAATCTGTTATAGCTTGGTGAATAGGTCGCCAACCGCCTTCAATCCAATGACAAGTACAGACATCAACCTGCCAGAAAATAGGCCTATTCAAAATCTATATAGCATGTTACAGCTTGGTAAATTGATCGCCTAACGCCTTCAATCCAAAGGCAAGTACAGTCATCTTCTTGCCAAAGAACAGGGCTTTTCAAAATGTGCATTCTGTTATAGCTTGGTCAATAGTTCGCCTAACGACTTCAATTCAATGGCAAGTACTGCCATCTACTTGCCAGATAATATATCTATTCAAAATCTCTATTCCGTGGCAGCTTGGTGAATAGGTCGCCCAACGCCTTCAATCCAATGGCAAATAAAGCCATCTACTTGCCAGAGAATTGGTATAGTCAAATTTTTTAATCTTCTATAGCTTGGTGAATAGATCGCCAACCGCCTTCAATCCAATGGCAAGTACAGTCATCTTCTTGCCAAAGAACAGGGCTATTCAAAGTCTGCAATCTGTTGTAGCTTGGTGAATAGTTTGCCAAACGCCTTCAATCCAATGGAAAGTAAATCCATCTACATACCAGAGAATAGGTCTATACAATATCTATAACCTCTTGTAGCATGGTGAATAGATCTTCTACCGCGTGCAGTCCAATGGCAAGTACAGCCATCAACTTGCCAGAGAATAAGTCTATTCAAAACCTATAAGCTGCCATAGCTTGGTGATTAGTTCGCCTAACGCCTGCAATCCCATGGCATGTACAGCCATATACTAGCCAGGGAATAAGTCTATAAAAAATCTATAATCTGTTGTAGCTTGGTGAATAGGTCGCGAACCGCCTTCAATCCAATGACAGGTACAGACATCTACTTGCCAGAAAATAGGCCTATTCAAAATCAATAGCATGTTATAGCTTGGTAAATAGATCGCCTAACGCCTTCAATCCAATGGCAAGTACAGTCATCTTCTTGCCAAAGAACAGGGCTATTCAAAATGTGCATGCTGTTATAGCTTGGTGAATAGTTCGCCTAACGACTTCAATCCAATGGCAAGTACTGCCATCTACTTGCCAGATAATATATCTATTCAAAATCTCAATTCCGTGGCAGCTTCTAGAATAGGTCGCCCAACGCCTTCAATCCAATGGCAAGTACAGCCATCTACTTGCCAGAAAATA
>NW_016912696.1:0-252 GCF_001483705.2 Eufriesea mexicana
TAGGCCTGCTATAACAATTGCAATGCTGCAGAATCGGGCTGGAGAGTTCAATTTCATTGATATCGTCGACTAATATCGTGGTGAGCTAGCTTCATTGCATAAGTATGGAGGAAAGATACTTTTGGCGTGCTGCAGCCATTGCGATGCTGTAGAATCTGGTCGGAAAATTCAATTTTATTAACATTTTCGAGTAATATCGTAGTGAGTTAACTTTCTTGCATTAATAAGGAGGAATGATTCTACTGGCGTGCT
>NW_016912697.1:0-230 GCF_001483705.2 Eufriesea mexicana
GCCAGCAATAGATGGCTAGGCCCGTCAAGTTGGGATTGGTTACGTTTGGTTAAGTTATGTGAGTTCCGGTTATGTTAAGATCTCTTTCAGTTTTTGGCCTTAAACTCCAATACGGCGGATTTCTGCGCTCTACTGTCCTCTAGTGTGTTTTGCATGGCTGTTGGGGAGGGGGCAAGCAATAGTGTCCTCGGCACGTTAGTTTGGGTTAAGCTACATTCGGCTGTGTTACA
>NW_016912698.1:0-7020 GCF_001483705.2 Eufriesea mexicana
TGCTACGTACGGTTAGGTAAGGTTTGGTTAGTTTAGGAAAAGGTGGCCATAACTTTTGTGCCAAATACTGCCATTCGGTGGTTTTCTTCATTCTAATGTGCTCTAATATGCCCTGCTTGTCTCTAGGGAGGCCAGCATTATTGGTCGTGGCACGTTCACTTCTGCCACGCTACGTTTGGTAAGATTAGGTTAGGATAAGTTTGGTTACGATGCCTTCGACTTTTGTGCCACACATTGCATTTCGAAGGATTTCTACGCTCTACTGAGCTCTAATTCCTTCTGCTTGCCTTTGTGGAAGACAGCTGTGGTGGTCTCAGAACGTTAGGGAGGAGTAAACGATTGGGTTACACTACGTCTGCTAGTGGCACGGTTGGCATGGTTAGAATGGGGTAGCTTTGACTCTTGCGCTGTACACCGCTGTTCGGAGGATTTCTACGCTCCACATTGCTCTACTTCACTCTGCTCGATTCTAGAGATGCTAGTAATCACGTCAGATTGGGTTAAACTACGTCTGCTAGTGGCACGGTTGGATTGGTTTGAATGGGGTAGCTTTGACTCATGCGCTGTACACCGCTGTTCGGAGGATTTCTACGCTCCACATTGCTCTACTTCACTCTGCTCGATTCTAGAGATGCTAGCAATAGTGTTAATGCATATTAGGTTGTGTTACGCTACGACTGGTTAGGTTATGCGAGTTTGGGTTAGGTTTGGGTTGCTTTCAATTTCGCGGCATAGGCTGTCTTTCGGTGGACTCCTGCGCTCTACCGTGCTCTGGTATGTTCTGCTCGACTCTGGGGAGCCCAGCAACAGTGGCCTCAGCAGGTATGATTGAAATGGTTAACTTTCGGGTATGTTATGTTTCGTTAGCTTAGGATAACCAGCTTAATCCTTAATGCTCTTCACCGCTATTTGGTGGACTTCGGCGCTCTACATTGCACTAATATGCCCTGCCTGCCACTGGAGTCCAGAATGATTATTCTCGCCACCGTATGCTTCGATATGTTACGCTCGTCTTTGCTGCGTTACGACTGGTTAGCCTAGGATGCCATTGCTTTTGGACCGCACACTACAATGCGGTGAATAACTGCGCTCTGCGGTGCTCTAGCATGTTCTACTTGGCTCTGGGGAGGTCTGCAATGGTTGTAACGGCCCGCAGGTTTGAGTTATGTTACGAATGTCCTGGCTAGGTTAGGATAGGTTTCGTAAGGATATCTCTGACTTACGTGCCATACAAAGATATTCCGTGAACTCCTACCTTCCAGTGTGCTGTTCTCTAATGTGCTGGTGCCTCGGAGGGGGGGGGGCAGCAACAGTGGTCGCAGCACGTCACACTGTGTTCGGCTATGTTACGTTAGGTTATGTTAGTTTGTGTTTGGCTTGGATATTTTCGGCTCCTCCGCTGTACACTGCGATTCTATGGAATTCATCGCTCTACTGTGCTCTAATATAATCGGTCTTTGCCCTCGGGAAGCCAGAAATAGTGGCCGTGGCATGATAGGTTGAGTTGGGTTACGTATGGTTGGTTTATGTTGGAACAGGTAAGGTTTGGATAGCTTTGATGTTTCTGCTTTACACTGCGATTCTATAGACTTCTGCGCCCTACTCTCCTGTAATATGTTCTGCATGGTCCTGGGCAGACCAGCAATAGTTGCCGCAGCACGTCAGATTGATGAAGATTACGTTCGGTTAGGTTAGATTTGGTTAGGTTAGAACGGGATAGCTTTGACTTTTGTGCTATACACTGTTATTCGGTAGATTTTTGCGCTTTACTGCGCTCTAATGTACCCTGCTTTTCCTTGTGGAGGACAGCAATGGCGGTATCGGCACGTTACATACAGTTAGGTTACGTACGGTTATGCCACGATTGGTTTAGTTAGGAAAGAGCACCATTAACTTTAACGCTGAACACTACTCTCCGCTAGACTTCTGCGCTGTAATGTGCTCTAATATATTCTGCTTGCCTCTGGGGATACCAGAAATAATGTTCGTGGCAAGTTCGCTTGAGTTATGTTCCGTTCGCTTTGGTCAGTTCAGGATAAGTTTGGTCATGGTGGGTTTTGCTTTCCGTTCTATACACTGCTATTCTGTGCATTGCTGCGAACTAGTGAGCTCTAGTGTATTCTGCTCGGATATGGGGAGGCCAGCAATAGTGGTCTAGGCCCGTTAGGTTAAGTTACGTTGCGTATGGTTATACAACGTTTGTATAGGGTAGGACAGCGTAGCTCTGACTTTTGTGCTATACACTGCTATTCGGCCGATATTTGTGCAATGCATTGCCTTACTAGCGTTTGCTTGAATCTGGGGATGCCAGCAGTAGCGGTCATCGAATGCTTAGTTGAGATATGTTACGTCTGGTTAGGTCAGGGTAGGCTATCTTTGGTTAGGATGTATTTGACATTTGTGCTGTACACTGCTAATCTGTGTATTTCAGCGCTCTGCTGTGCCCAAGGATTTCCTGCTTGGCTTTTGGGAGGCCAGCAGTAGTGCTCTCTCCACGTTAGGCTGAGCTATGTTGCGTTCGGTTATGTTACGTTTGGTTAGTTTAGGATAGGGGAGCTTAGACTCTTGTGCTATACTCTGCATTTCGATGAATCTCTGCGCTCCACATTGCTCTGCTATAATCTGCTCGACTCTCGGAAAGCCAGCAATGGCGTTCGCGGCACGCTATGTTGAATTTCATTTCGTTTGGTTAGGTTGTGTTATGTTGGGTTAGGTTAGGATAGCGTTGACTCTTACGGTACACACTCCTATTATATGGACCTGTGCTCCCTACTGTGCCCTGTTACACTCCGCTTGTCTACGGGGACGCCGGGAATGTCATTTGCGGCACGTTAGGTTAAGATATGCTACGTACGGTTAGGTAAGGTTTGGTTAGTTTAGGAAAGGGTGGCCTTAACTTTTGTGCCATATACTGCCATTCGGTGGTTTTCTGCATTCTAATGTGCTCTAATATGCCCTGCTTGCCTCTAGGGAGGCCAGCAGTATTGGTCGTGGCACGTTTACTTCTGCTACGCTACGTTTGGTTAGATTAGGTTAGGATAAGTTTGGTTACGATGCCTTCGACTTTTGTGCCACACATTGCATTTCGAAGGATTTCTACGCTCTACTGAGCTCTAATTCATTCTGCTTGCCTATGTGGAAGACAGCTGTGGTGGTCTCAGTACGTTAGGGAGTAGTACGTTGCGTACGGTTATGTTTCGTCTGGCTGAGTTAGGAGAGTGCAGCTTTGACTTTTGAGCTATACCCTGCTATCCCGTGGGTTTGTGCGCTCTGCAATGCTCTGCTATACCCTGAATGGCTCTCGTAAAGCCAGCAGTGGCTTTCGTGGCACGTCAGATTGGGTTAAACTACGTCTGCTAGTGGCACGGTTGGCTTGGTTAGAATGGGGTAGCTTTGACTCTTGCGCTGTACACCGCTGTTCGGAGGATTTCTACGCTCCACATTGCTCCACTTCACTCTGCTCGATTCTAGAGAGTCTAGTAATAGTGTTCCTGCATATTAGGTTGTGTTACGCTACGACTGGTTAGGGTATGCTAGTTTGGGTTAGGTTTGGGTTGCTTTCACTTTCGCGGCATAGGCTGTCTTTCGGTGGACTCCTGCGCTCTACCGTGCTCTGGTATGTTCTGCTCGGCTCTGGGTAGGCCAGCAAATGTGGTCTCGGCATGTTAGGTTGTGTTATGTTACGTTTGCATTTTCTAGGCAAGGTTAGGTTTGGTGGGGGATAGCCTCGACTTTTGTGCTATACACAGCCATTCGATCGATAACTGCGCTCTGCATTTCTGTACTAGCATCTGCTTGTCTCTGGGCAGGCATGTAATGGAGGTCGTGGAACGTTTGGTTGAGTTAGGTTACTCTTGGTTAGGTTAGGTTAGGTCAAATTTCGTTAGGATGGCTGTGACTTCCGTGCTATGCACTCTTATACGGTGGATTCCTGCCCTTGGCTCTTGTCTAATATGCCCTGCTTTGCACTGGGTAGGCCAGAAATAACGGCCGCGTTACGTTTGGCTGTGTTATATTACGTTTGGTTACGTTATGTTAGCGTGGATTTGGTCTGGGTAGCTTTGACCGTTCTGCTATTCGGCACCATTCTATTCATCTACGCGCTCCACTCTCCTCTAATATGTCCTGCCTATCTCTGGGGATGCCAGGAATAGCGGTCGCGGCACGCTACGTTTTGCCATGCTACGCTTGGTTATGGTAGGCTTGGCCTTGTTTGGTTGGGGCAGCATTGACTTTTGTGCTATATACTGCTAATAGTTCGATTTCATCGTTCTGCACTGCTCAGCTATACTCTACTTGGTTCTGGTGATGCCAGCAATAGCGGGCGTTGCATCACCGGCTTGGATACGTGACGGTTTGACAGGTTAAGAGAATATAGCTTTGTCTTCTATGCTACAGCGGGCGTTACATCAGCGGCTTGGATACGTGACGTTTTGATAGGTTAAGAGAATATAGCCTTGTCTTCTATGCTATACAATGCTATTCGGTGGATTTCTCCACGCTACTGTGCCCTAATATGCTCTGCTTCACTCTTAGGAGGCCGGAAATAGACTCCGCGGTGTGTAAGTTTTTACTAGGTTACTTTTGGCTAGGTTAGGTTTGCTTCGGGTAGGGTAGGATATCTTTGACTTTGTGCTATACACTGCCATCTAATGGACTTCTGCGCTCTACTTTCCTGTAATGTGTTCTGCTTGGCTCTGTGTAGGCAAGCAACAGTGACCGCGGCACGCTAGATTGACTTTAGTTACGTTCGGTTACGTTCAGGTTGGTTATGTTGGGATAGGATTGCTTTCACTTTTGTGGAATACACTGGTATTCGGTGGATTCCGGTGCTTCAATATTTTATGCTTGCCTCCGTCGAGGTCAGCAATAGAGGTCTCGACACGTGTAGGCTGAAGTATGTTATGTTTGGTTCGGCCTTGTTTAGTCAATTTCGGTAAGTTTAGCATTGACATTCGTGTCATACACTGCTATCCGTCCTATTTCTGTGCTGCACTGAGCTCAATTCCATTATGCTTGCCACTGGGTGGGCGAGCAATAGTGGTCGCGGCTCGATAGGTTGTGTTAGGTTACGTTCGGTTATGTCATATTATGCTAGATTTGCGCAGGATGGCTTTGGCTTTCGTACTATATACCGTTATTCGGTGTATTTCGGCGCGCTAGTGTGATCTACTATACTCTGCTTGCCCCTGTTGAGGCCAGAAACGGTGGTCGAGGCACATTACGTTGCGTTAGGATACATTTGGTTGGGTTATATCTGTTTGGGTTAGGTTTGCGTGCCTTTGACCTTTCTGCTATACGCCTCGATTGTATGGATTTCTAAGCGCTACTCTCCTCTACTAAGCTCTGCATGGCTCTGAGGAGGACAGCAACAGTGGTCGCGGCACGTTATGTTGAGTTATGTTACGTTTGGTTATGTTACGAATTGTTCTGCGGGGGCCGGGTAATTTTGACTCTTTTGCCATACGCTGGTATTCGGTGGCCTTCTGCGCTCCAGTGTGCTCTTTTATGTTCTGCTTGGCTCTGGGGCTGCCAGCAATGGTGGTCTCGGCACGTTATTCTGAGTTATGGTGCGTTTTGCTATGTTACGTGGGTATGGGTTTGGTTTGGATATATATGACTTTTCTGCTATGCACTGCGATTCCATGGATTTCCGTGCTCTGCTCTCCTCTAATATGTTCTGCTCTGCACCGCGGAGGACAGCAGTAGCGGACCTGGCTCGTTAGGTTCAGTTGTGATATGCGCTTTAATGTTTGGTTATGTTAGGTTCGCTTAGGATTGCTCTGGCTTTCGTACTATACTCTGTTATTCTGTGAATTCCTGCGCTCTACTCTGCTCTACTATATTCTGCATGGACCTGGCGAGGCCAGCAACATTTGTCGCGGCCAGCTATCCTGAGTTAAGTTACGTTTGGCCTCCTCTACTACACTCTGTTCAGCTCTGGTGAGGCCAGCAGTAGTGGCCGCTGCAAGTTGTGTAGGGATATGTTGCGCTTGGTCTTGCTAGGATTGGCTATGTTAGGATACGATACCTTTGACTTTTGTACTATAGACTGCGATTCGGTGGATTTCTGCGCTCTACTGTGCTCTTGTTTGTTCTGCTCGGCTATGGAGAGGCCAGCAATAGTGATCTCGGCACGTTAGGCTGAGTCATGCTGCGCTTGGATAGTTTAGGTTATTTCTGGTAAGGCTTGCATATCTTTCACTTTTGTGCTTTACACGGAGACGCGGCGGATTTCTGCGCTCTACTGTTCCCTGGTATAATCCGCTTGACTCTGTGGAGGTCAGCAATAATGGTCTCGCCACGTTAGGTCGAAATAGGATACGTTTTGATGTGATACGTTTGGTTGCCTTTGAATGGTGTAGCTTCGGCTCTTGTGCTGTACACTGTGATTCGGTGGGAATCTGCGCTCCTCTACGCTCCACTATATTCTGCTTGGCCCTGGCGAGGCCAGGAACTGTGGTCGCGGCACGTAATGTAGGGTTATGCAAATTTGTGCTGTACACTGTGATTCGGTGGGAATCTGCGCTCTTCTACGCTCCACTTTATTCTGCTTGGCCCTGGCGAGGCCAGGAACTGTGGTCGCGGCACGTAATGTAGGGTTATGCAACGTTCGGCTAGGTTATGTTATTCTGTGTTAGGTCAGGATAGCAGTGACTTCTCTGCTGTACACTGCGATTCAATGGCTTTCCGAGCACTACCCTCTTCTTCTACGTTCTGCTGTGCACTATGGATGCCAG
Organism: Eufriesea mexicana; assembly: GCF_001483705.2. NCBI lineage: Eukaryota > Metazoa > Arthropoda > Insecta > Hymenoptera > Apidae > Eufriesea > Eufriesea mexicana. Next base: position 6,741 of record NW_016912698.1, read on the forward strand.
CAATATAGGTCGCGGCACGTTAGGTATAGTTAAGCTACGTTTGGTTGTGTCATGGTTGGTAAGGTTAGGATAGGATAGCTTTGACTTTTGTGCTATCAACTGCGATTCTATGGATTTCTCTGCTGTGCTGCCCTGTAATATGATCTGCTTGGCTCTGGGGAGGGCAGCTACAGAGGGCACGTCACGTTAGGTTGAGTTACGTTATGTTTGGTTACGTTACGTTTCGTTTGGATAGGATAGGATAACTTTGACTTTCACGCTATACACATATATGCGGATG
>NW_016912699.1:0-490 GCF_001483705.2 Eufriesea mexicana
CAGTGTACAGCTCAAACGTTAAAGCAGTCGTTACAAACCATAGCCCGTCCCAACGTGACCGAATATAACCTGACACATCGTGACGCGCAGAGGCCACGGTTGCCGGCCTTCTCAGAGGAAAGCTGAAAGCATTACATCACTGCAGGGCGGAGGAATCCACCTAATAGCAGAAAACAGCACAAAAGTCATAGCTATCCTCTCCTAACCTAACCAGCCGTGAAATGACCAAACGTAATCTAACTCAACCAAACGTGCCGCGACCACGATTTCTGGCCTCCACAGAGTCAAGCGGAATACGCTAGTTAAGTATAGAGGACAGAGATCCATATAACCGCAGTGTATACACGAAAAGTCAAAGCTACCTGAGCCCAAACCAAACCAACAAGGCAAAACCAAATATAGCATATATCAACCTTTCTTGCTGAGGCCGCCATTGCTGCCCTCCACGCAGCCAATCAGGACATACTAGAGCACAGTCGAGCGCAGAAAT
>NW_016912700.1:0-628 GCF_001483705.2 Eufriesea mexicana
AGACCTCCCCAGAACCAAGCAGTACATACTAGAGCACAGCAGAGCGCTGTAAAAAAACGCATTGCAGTGTACGGCACAAAAGTCATAGGTATCCAAGGCTAACCAGTCCTAACGCAACTGAGACAAGCTTAACATATCTTAGCTTAAGGTGCCGAGAATAATCATTCTGGACCGCAGAGACAAGCAGAGCATATTAGTGCAATGTAGAGCGCAGAAGTGCACCAAATAGCGGTGAAGAGCATAAAGGATACACCTGCCCTATCCTAAGCTAACCAAACGTAACATACCCGAACGTTATCCATCTCAAACAAACGTGCCGAGACCAATGTTGCTGGGCACCACAGAGCAGAGCAGAACATACTAGAGCACGGTGGACAGTAGTAATCCTCCGCATTGCAGTTTACGGCACAGAAGTCAATGGTACTCTAATATAACCTCTCGTAACCTGGCCAAGCCAAGAGTAACATGTCTAAACATAACGTGTTGAGAACAATCTTGCTGGAAAAGAGTAACATGGCTAATCATAACGTGTCGAGAACAAACTTGCTGGCACCCTACAGAGAATCAGGGCTTATTAGAGCTATGTAGAGCGCCGAAGTCTACCGTATAGCGGTGTATAGCATAAAAG
>NW_016912701.1:0-1322 GCF_001483705.2 Eufriesea mexicana
AACCAGACGTGCCACGGCCCCTATTGCTGGCATCACGAGAGCTAAGCAGAGTATAGCAGACCACTGTAGAATGCAGAAATTTTCCGAATAGCAGTTTAAAGCACAAAAGTCAAATCTATCCCAGCCAAACCTGACCAAGCCAAACCTAACCGAACGTAATATAACAGAACCTAACGTGCCGAGAGCACTACGCCTGTCGTCCACAGAGACAAGCAGAGTGCGGTGCTGCACAGAAGAGTGCAGTAGTCCATGGAAGTGCAGAGTTTAGCGCAAAAGTCAAAGCTTTCCTAACCTAACACATCGTAACCTAACGTATCCAAGCGTAATGTATCTCAACCTAACGTTCGGCGACCACTACTGCTGCCCTCCCGAGAGTCTAACAGGGTACAGTGTAGCAACGTAGTGCGCAGGAATCAACCGAATGGCAGTGTACGGCACAAACGTCAATGATATCCTGACCAAACGTAACCTAACATATCCTATCCTAACGTAATCTAACGCAACATAATATGCCGCTACAATTAATGCTGGCGCCCCAGAGACAAGCAGATCATACTAGAGCACAGCAGAGCACACAAGTCCAACGGTTTCCAGTGTACTGCACAGCAGTCAAAGATATCCTGCACTAGCTCAGACAAACCAGCAAAACCAAACATAACATAACCCAACCTAGCGCACAGCGGCCACTACTTCTGGCCTCCCCAGAGACCAGCAGAATATACTAGAGCACTGTAGAGCGCAGGAAGCCGCCGCATTGCTGCGTAAAGCAGGAAATTCAAAGATATCCTGTCATAACCTGATCGAAAGTAACATGACCGTACGTAGCATAACGCAGCGTCAGGTGCCGGGACCACAATTGCTGGCTTTCCCGGTGCGAAACAGAACATATTAGAGCACAGAAGAGCTCAGAAGCCGCCAAGCATAAGTGTACAGCGCAAAAGTCAAAGCTACCCTATCCTGACCTAACAAAGCGTAACAACACCAAACGTGGCATAACTGATCCTAACGTGCCGAGACCTCAATTACTGCGCACCGCAGATTCCAGCAGAGTATACTAGAGCACAGTAGGGCGCAGAAATCCAACGCATAACACTGTATACCACGAAAGTCAAAGCAACCCAGGCCTTACCCAAGATATCCTAACAGAACCAGACGTGGAGTAACTGAACCTAACGTGCCGAGACCGCTGTTACTGGCCTCCTTAGAGCCAAGCAGAGCGTATTAGAACACAGCAGGGTGCAGAAATCCGCCGCATCGCAGTGTAAATCCCAAAAGTCAATGATATCCTAACCCAACCTGACCTAACCTAACCTAACCAAACG
>NW_016912702.1:0-481 GCF_001483705.2 Eufriesea mexicana
TAACTCAGAGTAACGTACAGCGATCTCTATAGCCGGCCTCCTCAGAGCCAAGCAGAACGCGTTAGTAGATAGTAGGACATAGAAATACATAGAATAGCAGTGCATATCGGAAGCGTCACAGTTACAAATGCCTAGCCTGAACCAACAGGACAAGGACAAACATAGCCTGATATAACCTATCATGCCGAGACCGCTATTGTTGCCGTTCCCACAGCCAAGTAGGGCACTCTAGAGCACAGTAGGGTGCTCAAATCCACCGACCCGCAGTGTACAACACAAAAGTTAAAGCTACCCTGACCAAACTTAGCCTAGGCCAACCTAACTGTACGTAACCTGACACAACATAAGGCGCCGAGGCCACTATTGTTGGCTCCCCTAGATCCAAGCTGAATATGTTAGAGCACGGTAGGGCGCAGAAATTTTACTAATGTCAGACTATATCACTGATGTCAAAGCTACCGTCTCCCAACCTAACCAATCG
>NW_016912703.1:0-258 GCF_001483705.2 Eufriesea mexicana
TATTTCATCCATTAGGATATTTAAATTTTTCAAAAATATTTAGACACGTGGGAATTTATTCAGGATTACCAAAAAATGATTCGTAGACCTGTAAGTCCTTTTATCAACAATTTAATTATATATATGTGCATAGTCTTATTCTATCGATTATTTTAATATCTCATAGATACCAACTGTGCAAAAATAAACAGGAAGCTCTCTATTTATTTCATCCATTAGGATATTTATAATAAATTTTGGAAAAATATTTAGACACGT
>NW_016912703.1:283-583 GCF_001483705.2 Eufriesea mexicana
GGAATTTATTCAGGATTTACCAAAAAATGATTCGTAGACCTGTAAGTCCTTTTATCAACAATTTCATTATATATATGTGCATAGTCTTATTCTATCGATTATTTTAATATCTCATAGATACCAACTGTGCAAAAATAAACAGGAAGCTCTCTATTTATTTCATCCATTAGGATATTTATAATAAATTTTGGAAAAATATTTAGACACGTAGGAATTTATTCAGAATTTACCAAAAAGTGATTCGTAGACCTGTAAGTCCTTTTATCAACAATTTCATTATATATATGTGCATAGTCTTAT
>NW_016912704.1:0-347 GCF_001483705.2 Eufriesea mexicana
TTCCACTCTTGTGCTTTATACTGCTACATGTTGAATTTCGGTGCTATACTCTTCCCTAACATGGTCTGCTTGTCTCTGAGGAGTCCAGCTATAATGGTGCGAGCACGTTAGGTTAAGTTATGTTTCGTTCGCTTATATTACGTTTGAAAAGGTTAGGATTTGGTGGAGTCGGCTTTTGTTCTATAGACTGCTTTCCGGTGGATTTCCACGCTCTACATTGCTCTACAATACTCTGCTAGCCTCTGGGGAGGCCAGTACTCGTATTTGCGGCTCCTGAAATAGAGTTACGCTACGTTAGGTTAGGTTACTTTTGCCTTGTTTGCATATGGATAGATTTGGCTTTCGCG
>NW_016912705.1:0-23959 GCF_001483705.2 Eufriesea mexicana
TAACAATTCAAACACTCGGTAGAATAATAATTAATAATTAATTAAATAGGAACAAATTTATATTAAAAGTTCTATTGGAAAGTTCGCAAAGGCTGCGCCTTTACGATGAAATTATAAAAGTTCATAAATTAATCGCAGAAATTGAGTAACTTGTTAATTTTGTAATACGGAATAAAAATTCAAACGACTACAAAGGTTCAAGGTTCCAGTCCAAACTCATAGACGGCGCTGATCGAAGACGCTTGAATTTGAATCGGTTACTAACTTTGGTTATATGCTCCAGATACATGTTATTATAGGACGGTAATTGTGTAATGGGTATTTTTGACTGTAAATGACGAATTAATCTATAACTGGAAAGAATGAATGAGATTGTGACAACGATGAAAACAAAAGAAGACCTTGGGTGAGTAATGTAAGGTGGAATGTGTGTGGGCTGTGTATGTTTTAAGTAAGAAAATAAATCAACAGGTTATGGACTGCCAACAGAATGTAGGTCGCGTGTTTAAGTGCAGAAAAGAAAATTCGAGAAGGAAATTGGAAGTATCAATGGATGAAAGGATAAAGATGGATATCATATTTGAAAATTTACAGTGGTCTTCACACTGTGATCTTAAGGTTTGTATCGACATATAATGAAGGAACTAAGAAATGTAAGAAACTGCGAACACGCTTGGTTAACAATGTGTAATTACAAAATATGATAGTTTCAATCGTAGGGAAGGTATTATTACTTGATACCCTATACGTCAAGTTATGAGATATGGACAAAATTAAGCAATATCTATGAGAAGGATACAAAACAGCAAAACATGATATAGTAATCCACATTACGTGGCTGACAGGTAAATTTTCGAATTACATTCATTAGGACGTAAAATGGAATACGCAATGTTTATGACTAAAATCTTATGTACATTGTCAGATTGTGTATTTGCAACTGTGTGCTATTAATGCCGAAAGAAGAAAGAAGAATAGATAATCTCACAACTCAGGTGATTGTCAAGAAAGCAAGATCATCAAAATGATCTAGAGCCTGCAAAGCTCAAGAGAATAGGTATTTCAAATGTAACTCCAGAATACATATTGCAAGTGCATGTTGGAAAAACAAAAAAGGTAACAAAGAAATTAAATACTTTAGTTGTGATTAGAATTGGGATAAAAATCAGAAAAATTTCTAGGATTAGGAAGGAAAGGCAAGACTCAAGAAGTGTGCTATCCGTATGGGACATGTAAGAAATCTAATAATTTGGAAAAAGACTGTTATTTTAAAAACATGGAGGAAAGCAAAGGAGATCAAGAAGAAAAGAAGAAAGTGTGCTTCTTCACAGAGAACAATGCAACAAAACAATGGATTTTGGACTCAAGAACAACCAGCCATATGGTGAAGAAGCTTGAATGTTTGAAGGAATAAGAAGCAATAGGAACAGAAATTGAATCAGCAAAGAGAAACATTTTCATGGAGACTATAGTGAAAGATAGGATTGAGTTAGATAGCTGTATATTCAAACCTGAGACAGAATTTAATGTCAATACATCTGATAACTCAAGATGTGGTAAGATAATTCTGAGGGTGGTAAAATAATGTTTTGGAAACATAATGTGATAGTTTAGAAGAAGGAAAACAATTATTAGTAGAGAAGATGTGCATTAATAGACTTTATGGTGTTGACGAATTAAATGGAAAAATACAGACTGGAACATTATTAGTAAGGAGGAACAAGAAGCTGGTAGTGATACAGAAAATTGGGCCATCTAAGTATACAAAACATGAATGAATTGTCCACGAAAACATTTGAAATAAAAGTAACGAAAAGAATACGAAAGGCAAAAATTGGAGAATGCAGGATACTTTTTCTATGCAGAGCAATTGAAGACACCATTTTGAGAGCCAAAAACAAGGGCGAAAAGGCAGCTAGAAATTGAACATTGTAATATATGTGTGGGCCTATAGAACATGAGACATAGAACAGAAATAGGTATGGGATGACTGGCTTAGATTTTACTAATTTTGTACTGATATATTTTATGGAATCATATACTGAAGCATTACAGAGGTTGTTTGATTGTGTTGCAGCAGTAGAAGCAAAGTGGAATAACATACAGATTTAGATGCAATAATGGAAGTAGGAGTTTCTACCAGTCGAAAATTCAAGAATTGGTGAAGACAGAAAGTAATTATACTAAATTATACGACACTGTATACACTTCATCTGAAAGGAAAGGCTTAATCGAACATTACTGAATAAAACGCGAGCATTCCTATACGTCTGAAATGGAAAACAAATTGAGGCTAGAAGATGTGTATTTTGCAGCTTATCTGCAAAATAAAAGTTCTTCAAAAGCAATGAATACAACTACACATGGAAAGTGAGTAGGAGAAAGATCTCACATATAAATTACACGTTTTTGGAGAACCTAATATTTTTCGACATCTGGGAGTAATAGAGCAATTTTGTTTGCAGATATGATTCAAGGAAAGTAAACTGCAAGAATTACGCAATGAATATTACAGATTAAGATTTGTATTGACAATATAATTGAATAAATGATACAGCATAATCTTTGTACAAAGAGTTTCGTTCATTTCAATACTGGAATTACTAAAGTGGTCTCATGCATAAGATATTGCAAATTTATAGTTGTTCTATCAAAAGTAATTATTGATTTCATTCAGATAGGAAGGTAATTATATATATTTATTTCTTCTATGCATTTAACACCTTTGGTAATTCTGGATAAATTAATTCCTTTTTTAACGAATTATTTTTTAATAATTATTGCACTGTTACCGAAGGCATTGATCGCTCGACAATAATTATTATCCTTTATACAATCAATTCATAAATTCCATGCACACATTATAAAAAGAATATCCTTGGGCATCTTCTCATACATTTTCGTTCACATTGTACTTCTAGTTTTGTCCATTATTTAATATTTTCTCAAAAGATCATGGTTGTTGGTACGAAATCACGTACGCCTTTAATTAATTATGAATAACAAATTAATTAGCATCAAATTATTCTCGGAAATGGCAAAAGAATGTTGCTTATAGTTTCAACTTTGGGATGCAACTGTAGAAATTCATGAATTAATTACTCAGACTCTGGATTCGTTAATTTTCTACTGTCAAATTTATTTATTAAGGTAATAACCGATTCAAATTTAAGCGCCTTCGATCAGCGCCATCTATGAATGTGGACTAGAACCTTGAACCGTTGAACTTTATTCGGTACTAGAAAATTAACAAATCACTCAATTTCTGGGATTAATTTATGCACTTTTATAATTGCATCGTAAAGGCCGATCCCTTAAGAACTTTCACATATAGCTTTCGATAGAAATTTGTCCCTAATTAATTAATTATAAATTATTATTCTACGGGGTGTTTGAATTATTGTCGAAGACGCCATCGGTTTTTCATTAATTACTATCCTTTACACAATTAATTTATGAAACTTTATGTACTCATTACAAAGACAATGTTCTTGGGAATATTCTCATATAACTTTTGATCACATTTTCCTTCTATTTTCGTTTAGTATTAAATATTTTCACGGAAGGTCACGATGGTGGTCGTTACGAAATCATAGACGCCATCAAACAAAAATTAATAACTAACAATTTAGAGTTAAATTCTTTACGAAAGTTATACAAGAATGTAGCCTGAAGTTCTAGCTTTGCAATGAAATTATAAAAGTACATAAATTAATTACAGAAATTGAGTAATTAATGATTTTTCACTGCCGGAGCCATTCTATCCTTTTCTATCCCCTCTCTGTCCTTGTCTGTCACGTGACCTGCTCCCCGCCGACCTCCTTGCCTATTCTATATTCCTACTACTTTCTTGATTTTTGAGCCCAAATAATAGATGGCGCTGATCGAAGGCGCTTGAATTAGATCGGTTACTAACTTTGGTTACGTACTTCTGATACATTTTATTGTTGAATGGTAATTGTATGATTGAGATTTTCGACTGTAAATGGCGACTGAATCTGTACCTGGAGAAAATGCTGAAATATTGCGGAAATAATGGAAACAAAGTATGCCTAGGGTGAGTAATGTGAAAAGGAATATGTGTGGGTTGTGCATGTCTGGGCAAAAGAATAAATCAACAGGTTATGTACAGCTAACGGAATGTGGGCCACGTGTTTGAATGCGGAAAATAAAATTCGAGGAGGAAATCAGAAGTATCAATAGATGATAAGATCAAGATGGATATTATATTTGGAAATTTACATTGGTTTTCATGCCATAACCTCAAGGTTTGTATGAACGTACAATGAAAGAACCAAGAAATATAGAAAAGTACTAACAGGATTGGTTAATAATCAATGCAGAGGCACAAAATCTGATAATTTCAACCAGAGGGGAGGAATTCGTGTATCAACCTTAAGTCAAGTGATGAAATATGGGTAAATTTCAGCAATATCTATGAGAATGGTAAGAACAGCAAAGATATTTTGTTATAGAGGAATTTTTCATGTATAAATGCAAATTTGAACATGATATTGTAATCCACATTGCGTGTCAGACAGGTAAGTTTCCAAATTACAGTTTTAGGGAGTAAAATAGAAAAAATAATGCTTATAACTAAAATCTTACTTATGTTTTAGAACGTGACTTTGTAAATGCCTTGGAGTTAACGCACAAAGAAGAAAAAAGAATATATAATTTCAAAACTGAACTGACTGCCAAGGAAGTAAGAGGAAAACCAGATCTGTAGTCTTTAAACCTCAGCAGAAAAGATGTTTCAAGTACAATTCTGCTAAACATCTTGCATGTGCATGTTGGAAAAACAACAAAGGTAATAAAGAAATTGAATGTTGTAGTTGTGGCAAATTAGAATGAAAATCAGTAAAATTTGTAGGATTAGGAAGAGAAGACAAGGTTGAAGAAGTGTACTGTCTATGTGGGACTTGTAAGAAGTCCAATTATTTGGAAGAAATAATTTGGAATGTTTTTTTGAAAACATAAAGGAAAGAAAAGGAGATCAGGATAAAAAAAAGAACACGTGCTTCTTGACAGAGAACGATGGAATAGAATAATAGATTTTCGACTCCAGAACAACAAGCCATATGGTTGATAAACTAGAATATTTTAAAAACAGGAACAAATAGGAGTGGAATTTGGATCAGTGTAAAGAAATATTTCCATGGAAGCTAAAGCAAAATTTAGAATAGAGCCAGATACTTGAATATTGTTTGTGTGTTCCACACTTGAGACAGAATGTATTGTCAGTAAATCTGATAATTGGAGATGGTAGTAAAGTAATTTTCAAAATATATGAAGTAATAGTTCATAAAAACGAAGAAGAAATATTCTTATTGAATGTGTGTAATATGGACTTTATACTAGTAGAGAGGAACAAGAAGCCGGTAGAGAGGCACAGAAAATTGGGGAATCTATGTATAGGGAACATGAAAGAGTTGTCCAAGAAAGTATTGGAAATGAAATTAACGAAAAGAGTATTAAAGACAGGAATTGGAGAATACAGGATATTTTTGTGAAGCAAAGCAATCGAAGATTCCATTTGGAGAGACAAGAACAAGGTTGAAGAGCCAGTTGGAGGCAGAACATTCTGATTTATGTAAGCTTATAGAGCCAGAGACATGGAATAGAAATAGGTATGTTATGATAGTCTTAGATTTTATTAATTTTGTGAGGATTTATGTTATGGAATCAAATATTAAAGCATTACAGAGATTGTTTGTGTTGCAGCAGCAGAGCCAAAGTGGAATAACGTACAGATTTAAATGCGATAACGAGAAAAGGAAGGTTTACCAGTCGAGAATTCGAGAATTGGTGCAGACAGAAAGTTATTATATTGGATTATGCGTCACTGCAGACACCTCAATTGTATGGAAAGGCGAAGAGCCTTAATCGAACAGTATTGGATTACACATGTGCACTGCTGTACGACTGGAATGGAAAACAAATTTGAAGGTATGTATTTACCAGCTTATCTACAGAATAAAAGTTCTGCAAAAGCAATGAATACAACTGCATATGGAATGTGAGTAGGAGAAAGATCTCACTTATAAATTATGCATTTTTGGAGAAACTAATATTCTTTGTAACCTGAGAGTAATAAAGCAATTTTGTTTGCAGATTCGTTTCAAGGAAAGTCAACTCTGCAAGAATTATCCAATGAATATTACAGATTAAGTTTTGTTTTGTACAGTATAGTTAAATAAATGATACAGCATAATCTTTGTACCAAGAGTTTGGTTCATTTCAATATTAGAATTACTAAAGTTGTCTAGTGCATAAAATATTTCAAATTTATAGCTCTTTTGGCAAAAGTTAATATTAATTTTATTCAGATAGAAAAGTAATTATACATACTTATATCTTTTATGCCTTTGACCTCTTTGGTATGTCTGGATAAATTAATTCCTTTTTAATTAATTAATTAAAAATAATTATTGCACAGAAGATGTACTGATATCGAAGATAATATAAATTTTTCATTAATTACTATCTTTTATACAAGTAGTTTACGAATTACCTGTATACATTACAAAGACTACTGTTATGCATGTTCATATAATATTTTATTGTTATATGTAATTTGCAAACAGTTTATAAATTATTACACTGATTGTTAGTAACAAATTAACATTATTAATAAGAAATTGTTCACGAAGCAAAACTCATTTGTCGGTTCGACTTCGGAAGTGTAACATCTAAATTTTCGTTCTGCGCTAGGGGTGGGAATTCCAAGTAAGGTTAGGGCTAGCCACCCCATCCTCACCCCACCCCATTAAATAATTTACTAATCATTTTTCTTTTATTTTCAGATATTAATTATTTTTTTCTTTCAGCTTTTAATTATTTTTTCACTTTCCAGCTTTTATTTTCTGTTTCTACTTATTTTCATTCGAGTATTTCGTATAATATTCGAATGTTTCGTCGTTGGTTTACTTATGTCTCATCGTTGGCTAAATCTTTCCTTTCACAAATTTTACGACTTCCGTTCGATTTGTTTTCGTTAGAGCGTTCGAGTATTTCGTATAATACTCGAGCGCTTCCTCGTTGGTATGTTTATATCTCACCGTTGGAATGTTTCTGTCTCGTAGTTATGTTGCTCAGGTCTCGTCGTTGGCTTGCTCGTTCCATTTGGTTATTATCCTTGATGGTTTCCTCGTACTAATCCCTTTCCTTTCAGCTACATATTAACAATAATATATTCTGTTTTAGCTTTTAGGTTTCTCAAGATTCTGTTTGCGACACATCAATGAACGATGCGTGCGTTTACTTTTAAGTAATCATAAGATAGATCCATAGACTAAGTATCATGTGCGCGCTGTCTGTACAAAGGTAAGCTACCTAATTTGGAGCGAAATTTATAAATTCTCTATCATTTTCTTATCCCCCTCGTTTAGCAAATAGAACATAATTGTTCTCGCGATAATCGCGATCGTTCGTAAGTACCGACTAGCCTACGCGACGTGCTCTCGTGTACTCGATAAGTACATGCTTCGTAAGTCATCCTCACGACTCGTCTCCGACACTCATTTCCAGTCACTGTCAATCTCGTCATGCATCGGGTTCCAGGGTGACCCCCTCGGATCAGTGCGTCTTCTGACCTCGACGGGGCGGTCCGCTGCCTAAGTCGTACGCGACTGGGGCTCGGGCACATGCTGGCTGACGGACTAGTACCATCTACGGTTAGACCACAGGGATGATTAAGTTCTACCCCGTGTGGCTGGGATGCGAAGTGTCTGTCTTGGCCGGCAACCGCCCAGCAGGGCCCTCGCGTTGACACTAGAAGTTTCATTGGTTCAGGGACTATCCTTGGTCCACGTGTAAGTCTTGGCGAGTGCGACAGTGACTGGAATTGAGCTAGGCCCGATCGGGAGGGTGCCGAGGTATGAAGTTATCTCTGTACACGGGAGTACATCGCCTAGGCTAGTCGGTCTTTCGAATAATCGCGATCTCGTTCGGGCGCGTCGCGATTTTCTATTTGCTCGCGTGTTTGATATTTCATTCCCTATTTTTATGGGAACTTGAAAATATCTTAGCGTTGCGACAGTAGAGTTTCAGTATACCGAATCGAAGTCCCCTTTGTAAGACACGAAATAAAATAAAGTGTCAGTAGAGTCACTTTAACTTATTTCGCTCCAAGTTAGATTAGGGTACCTTTGATACAGGTAGCACCAGCAGGCTGCGCCACTAGGGCGCATGTCGGGTCTCGATGCGTAGCCACCTCCACGTGGTGAGACCTGGTAATTGGTATCGTTTTCCAAAGAAAAGTCTTTGGCAAACGATACCGAGCTAAGAGCTATGCATCAAAGTTGAAACATTAGTCACAAACTAGCTATAAGGTAGTTATAAGATAGTTATAAATTAGTTACAATTTAGTCATTAATTAAAAATAAGGTAGTAATAGGTTTAAGATAGGGATGAGTATCTCCGGTAGTAACATGTAAATTATGAGGAATTAAGGTAAGTAATGTAAGGCAAGTAAAGCAAGTAATCATTAGTCACAAACTAGATATAAGATAGTTGAGAGTTAGTTATAAATTAGTTACAATTTAGTCATTAATTAGAAATAAGTTAGTAATAAGTTTAAGACAGTGATTAATATCTCCGGTAGTAATACGTAAATTATGAGAAATTAAGGTAAGTAAGGTAAGTAAAGTAAAAAAATAATTAAAATCTACTGCAATGAATGGACTATGTATACTATGGATACCAGGCCATCGGCCAGGTTACAGAAGTATTGACTATGAAATTCTTGGAAATGACGTCATTTCTTGGAACTGTCTCGGCGAACTACCTCCTCTCATGTTATGTTATCCTAATACAAAGTCGCGAAATCGACGGAAAATATTACGGTCAGACTATAAAAGTATTATCCGAAAATTCTTGAAAATGACGTCACTTCTTGGAACTGGCTTAACGAGCAACCTCCTATCATGTTATGTGATCCTAGTACAAAGTCGCGAAATCGGTCGAAAATTTTATGGCCAGGTTGCAAAAGTACTGTCCGAGAATTCTTGGAAACGACGTCATTTCTTGGAACCGGCTCAACGAGCAACCTCCTATCATGTTATGTGATCCTAGTACAAAGTCGCGAAATCGGCCGTAAATTTTACGGCCAGGCTGCAGAAGTATTGTCTATGAAATTCTTAGAAATGACGTTATTTCTTGGAACCGTCTGGGTGAACGACCTCCTCTCACGTTATGGTATCCTAATACAAAATCGCGAAATCGGCCGAAAATTTTACGGCGAAGCGGCAACAGTATTGTCCACATAAACGGCAAAAGTGTTGTCCACATAAACGGCAAAAATATTGTCCACAGTAGCGGCAAAAATATTGTCCACAGTGGCGGCAAAAATATTGTCCAAATTCTTGGAAATGACGTCATTTCTTGGAACTGTCTCGACGAGCGACCTCCTATAATATTATGTATTCCTAATACAAAATCGTGAAATCGACCACAAATTTGACAGCAGGCTGTAAAAGTACTGTCCAAAGAATTCTTGGAAATGATGTCATTTCTTGGAACTATGTCGACGAGCGACTTCCTATAATATTATGTACTTCTGATATAATATAGTCAAATTGACGTAAGCTCCGGTCAGCGCCGTCTATGATTTCGAACTCGAACTTGAGCTTCCAGCTATAATTTTATAACACAATATGGACACTGATAAACTCGGGATACTCTCCCCTAACTTTTAAAATAACAATGAACCTTCTGACGTTCTTACCTTTTATGTAATACTTCACTTCATCCAAAAATCGTGCTTTTTTGGATAAACTCACCATTTTCTGTGAAAACTGAGGGTGATGGGACAATTTCGATTACAGATTCGTATTTAGGAAAGTAAACTCTACAAGAATTATAAAAATCCTTCTTGAAAAGTGTTGTTTTTCATATGTATTTATTAATAATTATTATATTGGGTTGTATACTAGGTCTACATGCTGATAATTCACGAGTGTGTTCTCGGAGTTAGTATATCTCAAAGATACTTTAAACGATGATAAATAAATCCTTTGATCTAAATCTACGGAAAAATTCCAAGAAAGCTTCTTACGAAACGCTATTTCTGATTCTCTGGAAAGGTCAACTGTCGAGATAATTTTCCTTGAAACAAGTATCGTGGAAGTATCTCAACTGTGATAATAAAATATTCGTTTATATCGTGGATGTACTTATTTCGAATAAAAAAGCTCGTTCCTTCAGCTCTATTAAATCTTTAAAAAAACGAATCACCAAAACTAACTTATAATATTTAGAGTGTTCCAAAAATCACATAAAATATACACACTTACATAACTGTATATATTAATTCACCATCATTAATTAACCCTTTGCATTAAAATGACACACACACTATAAAAACACACTTACATAACTGTATATATTAATTCACCATCATTAATTAACCCTTTGCATTAAAATGACGAGTGTAACTCGTCACAAGTCCTTCGTGTCAAATCTCACGATTGTAAGCTATACTAATCACGCGACCATAATTATATTTCACACGTTTTATCGTGCACAAACTTCGAAGAATTTTTAAAATTTTTATGTAACTTTACCATTGATGGGATAAGTATACAGTAGTTAACCAAAATGAAATACTACTTCGATGCATACTTCATAATTAAATCGCAGTGCAAGGGGTTAATATAGACTTCTCAGGTCTTCAAGAGCAGACTGAATAGATATTTACAAAAATAGAGTTATTATCAGGATGGTATAAGGAAGGATACCATCAGTTAAATGTAGCAAGATTTTTATTTTTATTTTAAACACATGAGACATTTCTGCAAAACTAAAAGAAGAAAGAAGCATATAACTTGTTTAAAACAGAGCTTTTGAAACCACAATAAACTTACTATAAATTCGATCGCTAGATTCCAATGAATACGTTGCTGTATAGATTTAACCCTATTGGAAGGTGGCAGCTCTACTCTGAACTTCGGTGGAAGGCATCTCTTTTTATAGTAAACAGCCGATTGTTAGTTTGCCCCAACATTTTGGAAGGTGCTGTATTGTTCTTCCATGAAGTTACGATCCGCTCTTTTAACTTAGCCGACTACCAGGTAGACATGAACATCTCGTAACAATATATTTTAGAATAAAATAACATCTTCTGTTCTTTATATTTGCCAATCAAACAGTATCCCCACAACAGTATATTTAATTTAGATATTATCTTTCCTAACTGAATCTCGACTAATCTCAATCCATCTTGGAAAAGAAAGATCATGTCATCGATATATGTCAAAAGCCCGAGGACAGAAATGGGTCGCTGGGGAAGCTTTGCGATCGTTTTTCAACCTCGGAGCTTAAAACTGAAAGGTGGGAACAGTGCTGGCCTCTGCCGGGACAGCGGAGAGGAAGGGCAGCGCAGCAAGGAGACACGAGGAAACTACGGAGCTCGTTCCCATAGGAATCGGGTTTCTACGGGAGCAACACGTGCGGTAGCCTGAAATAAAAGGACGGGTCCAATTAAACGAGTTAATTTAATAAGCGCTCGTGATGAAGCGAACGAGAGAACCGAGCCGGCAGGACGGTGAACAAAAAGACGCCATTTTACGCACGCCAGGTCAAGCTGCCTAATAGATTTCTCGTTTCCAAACGCCTTCTGGCGACAATTTTACCGTACTAACGCCGCGGCTCCTGGTTATTACGATTCCATAAATCGATCCAATCGCACAGCACTCGCGTAACGATTTTATCTCGTGAAAGTTATCGCCGTCGACCGTTTAGATTTAGTGAACGAGACGAGTTTATCGGTTTCGAGAAAAGTTCCCTTGAATTGGCGCGGCACCTTTGCTATAGTGCGTTCGAGAGAAGAAGGCACGTGTTTACATCCTCACGGCTGCTTAACCGTTTTACGACGGCGCACATGTACCATACTTCGTCAATCTTCGACTTCGAACACCATGCTTTGCCATCATTTTCTACGTAGCCTAATGCCGGTACAAGCTTCATTTTGAGTTCTATTGAACTAAAACAGTACTATAATTATGATTTGCCGCTGTAATTCAATCAATGACTGCCGTATATATACGGTGTCAGCCGCTGTGATGCATCAAGTGACTGCTATATATATGCGACACCTGTCTCGAAAGGGTTAACTCCGCCGACACTCCCATGATCACAGGTAGCGACCTCTATTGGCCGAAGATAGCGACGAAGATCATCGGTCACCGTTTTCGATCAATAGAGGCCACTGCCTGTGATGAAGGGAGAATCAGCGGAGTTAACTCTCGCGAAACGGTAACGGGGTCTCTAGAAACCCTGCTTCTTTATCTACTGCGACGAAGCTGTGCGAGTTAGCACTGACGTTTGGCCCAAAATTTGAACGTAGCGAAGACGTGGCAACATCTGCAGGTCCTATTCTTATCGCTGTAACATAAACAACTAAGAACAGATCGTCCAAATATGCCTTCATTTTATGAATTATTTTATGAATTATCACAATACGAAGCATGTTATCTTAGTTACTGAAGCTACGGGCAGAAAATTCAACAAACAAGGAAGAATCATCACCGAGTGAATTGCGAAAAAGGTCCAGGTGTTATATATGTCTAGGTAACGGTAATAAATATGTACCAAATGTTCACGATTTATCTGCAAAGAAATTGTAATAAAACATAATAATGTTGTATGTATCCAGTGCACATAAATAACAAATATGTTTATCAAATTTTATATTTTTTAAACAAACTCTTCTCCTCCCTATATACATATTATAAATATTATTAGATAATATACTGTACCAAAAAGTTAGATGCAGAGCTGACCCGACGTCGCTCATCTACGATTGACTATTCCATTGCGTGGTAAGAGTAACGGAATAAGGATGGGAGTCTCGAGCATGTATTAGTGGAATATCAGTGTGGGGTCTGGAAAGACCGCGTTACCATTGGACGAAGGACCGTGCTCCGAAAGTTAACCACTTGCGCTATAAAGACGTGCCACGCACGTCGAGATGCTTTTGTTCCAAATCCACCAGCGACGTGTATACCACGTCGATAGGCATTGGTGCGGCGTCAATGTAACGCCTTACCGCATGTTATATTCTAGAGCGCGGCACGGCAACCAAAAGTTAAATCGTAGCGCAAGTGGTTAATCAGTCGTGAAGATGTAAACACGCCGTGCCTTCTTCTCGAGAACGCACAATACTGCGGTACAGAAACGCCCCCACTGCATCGCCTCTCTTCGACTCTTTCCGTGCGTCCTCGGCTCCGAGTCTCGCGTGGACCTTTCCAGCAGCCGATTAAAAAACGACTCGAGCGCCGCCCCGCGCCCGTTTCTCGAAATACAATCGCGCCGCCCGTTTTACCGATAAAACACCCGTATTACGAAATAACTTTCGTGACTGGAATGTCTGACGCCATCGTTTTGCTTCTCCCGTTTCTTTCTACTCTAGCCTTCGCTATTCTGATCTCGCGTATTACACGGGAATTACGGTGGAATATTTTTTGAAAAATTGTTTTTCGTTGTTGGACGTGTCAGGGGTGGAGAATAAATTTATTGTGCTTTATGGCGCAGTGGATAATATGGTCATTCGTCGAGAATGAAATTAATTCGAACACGGTTAGGTTACCCGCTTTGTTTAATCCCGTGATAAATAATTGGACTCGGTTTACTGTTTACTCTGGCTGGTTATTGCTATCGTTAACGGCAGTTTCACACGTATATCAGCGAAACATGAAAGCGTGACACAGTTTCTGTATTAAGCTGAGAAGGAAACATCGCTTAGGTGGGCTGAATAAAAAGTGAATATTGTTTGATTGTTAGATAAAACGAAAGGATTTTTGATTATGGTTATTTTAGGTCCACGTCTCGAGAAAATTATCAGGTTACTTAGATTGGTGGTTAGTGCTAATTTTCTTATTTGCAATCATCAATAGCTATATTAGTGACCTTCTATTTCAATAGTGACAAATTGCAACGGCAATTTATAAATCTCAACACAGCTGATCTTCTGACTCGTGCGTGTCAATCTAAAACTAATCCTTATTACTAAAATTTGTGTCACTAACGATTTGTTATCCTAATCTTTTTCCTGCTATTCACTTATAAGGTTTAGCATTAAAGTATGCGATTAATATGACAGTAATACTCATAGAAAATTTCTAATACTTGCAGATTTGTAAATCTTTTTATATATTGCATAGTCTTTATCACTAAAATTTATATCACTAATAATTGGTAATATAGATTCTTTCCTATAGCTTATTTATACAGTTTAACCATAAAGTATGTAATTAATATGATAGCAATGCTTAAGAATATTTTCAAAACGAGAATTCGATACTTGAATATTTGTAAATCTTTTTATTTATATATTGCATAGTCTTTATTACTAAAACTTATATCACTAACAATTGGTAACATAGATTCTTTCCTATAGCTTGCTTATAAAGTTTAACCATAAAGTATGTAACTAATATGATACTAATGCCTAAGAAAATTTTCAAAATAGAAATTCAATATTTAGATATTTGTAAGTCTCATCAATATATTTGCAAACCAACTAACTATTATCGCTAGTTACATATCCAAATTACTTCAATTTCCATTATCTACTCTCTCATTGTATTATAAAACACGTTATACAATAATAAACGAAAATATGACACTGGAGAAATTCAACCTAAAAGTCAGTCAATGATCATGAAAATGACTACAGCTGCTTACAATAACATATCCCATGATTAACTCTCCGATCATTTTTTCTAAACAAATTCCATAGCAAATTCCATATTTCTCAATCGCTCGGTCAATCTCCACGAGCACCTATACGACATCGTTTCATCATGGCGGAAGTCAATTCGAATTGACACATCCGATCCGTTTGACATCTCGTTCCGGCGGGGCGATTTCTATTTAAAACGCGCGACAGAGAACAGAAGGGAGCCAAGTTAGAGGCTGACGGACGGACAGATGCGTCCAGGGAGCACGTAACCTCGCAATGTCACGCATGAATATGTTAATGCATATCAGCCGCTGGTACCCGGTCGACAAGCTCGCCCGATGATGGATTACAAAGCTCGACCGCGCACGAACGCACTTTCTCTTTCGTCGTTCCTCTCATTTTTCACGATTCTATCCACGACCCTTTTTCTCGCTGCCTGTTAGCTACGAGAACGGCCGCGACACGGGGACACACCCGACTTGTGTATACATTGTTGCTCGTGGTCGCTGGACTTCACCTGATCGATCAATTCGATCGATACGCGCCTCCTCTCGAGCATCGTCATACATCGAGAGCTCGATGATAAATGCGCCGCGTTCCTCTGCGTGATCGCTTTATTACAGATGGCGTCAGAGACGTATGCGCGCGCAGCTATTTACCAGCGACCAACGATGCCACGACGCCGAGTGAGAGGGAGCGAGGCGGAGGGTTGTAGCAAGAGCGAGACAGCGATACGAGGACCGCGTACAGCGCCACGAAACGAAACGTATCGCGACCATGAAATTATTAGCCAGTTCGTACTTTGTGCAACAAGACGAATAGATAAAGAGTAGAAAGTTCCGAGGTGCACAAAGCGAAACATTCCCCACAAGCTTACGGCCAATTTCCATGAATTTATCAAGCTATTAATTAACCACCTGCCACGCTGCTGCTCTTACTCTCGAGTTTTTCGGCATCCTTTTCCGAGCTCCACTTTAACCCGAGCTTGCACGTAGTTGTGCAAACAGATAATGGAGGTTGAGATCAAGGTGATAATTTTTGAGCGGTAAAAGTGAAAGAAATTTTGAAAGTGTGATATTTGAAAGCGAAGAAAGAATATTTGTGATCCTTTCTTTCGATAATCGATATGAAAGTAATATAATTGGTTATGTATAAGATTTCTTTATTAATATCGAGATCGTTATTGTTCAGCTATTTGGTGCAGAAAGCTGATGAATTTCTCGAGTTACCAATGTTCTAGGTAAAATTATCAAATTATTATAACCTCGCCGATTTTTACGGCTTTGAAATGTGTCGTAAATAGTGTTACTTCGAGTAACCTTATCCTACGAAAAAATTAATCTTAATTAATCTTAATCTCCCAAATGTTAGCAAAAAAGATTTTTAAACAAAGAAAAAATATTACTAAGAATATAATTTATTTCAATTTTAGAGTATACTACACAGTTTCTCAGTTTCTGTCGACTATACTCAATTAGAAATAATTAAGCATGCGGATATACACTTTCAAAATTAAATAAAACGCGTAGAATCAAAAATTTTCGAATATTCAAATTTCTAAAATTACTAAAAACGAATATTGTTTACGCGCAAAAGGCGCCACAGAAGCGTAAAATAAAGCACGAAATCAGAAAATATTATATCGTAGTTTACGATCGAAAGCCGAGTCTCGAATATATTATGAAGCAATGTCCTGTTGCGTTTATGCGTTTCATCCCGGAAACCACTACTGCATCGCGTGTAAACCTCGTGCCCCCACAAATTTTTGCCATTCCCTTTGCGGACTACCTCAGAAATCCACGAAAGTAGGGATACGACTATCTATCATCGATATATTATCGATATTTTATGACATATCGAAGGTGTCATTAGAATACCATCTCTACAGGATGTCTCAGCAATGGTGGTACAACTAAGATGGAGGTAATTCTACGTGAAAGAACAAATCGAAAATAAAGAATAAAAGTTTTTCGTTCCAAGCTTCGTTATCGAGAAAATCGACGTTGAACATTCACCGAGTATGCTAGTATTTTTATAGTCCCTCCCATCTTAGTCAAAGTTAAGTGCACGCGTACTTCGTGAATATTCAAAGTCGATTTCCTTGACAACGAGGCTGCGAATGCAAAAATTTTATTCTTTATTTTCGATTTGTTTTTTCACGTAGAATCACTCTCTTCCCGATTGTACTACCGTTGCTGGGACACCCTGTATATCGTAGTTACTTTACAATTACATATCGACTAGTTTGTCTACAGCCTCATAAACTAAATCAGATAGACGAGACAAAATAAATAAAATAAACAAAACAGATCGAAAACCAGTTTGACCAACAAAACGAAATTCAACATCTTTTCTTTGTTCTCTTTCTTTGTAATTTAGCTGTAATTAGTCGCAACAGTACAATTACTCAAGTAGAGTTCTCAAGTCGCCCGTTGTAATTAATTTGTCCACGTGCACTGCAGATGCATATCGATAATTATCGATATTTATCCGCGCACGACTCCATTCGCAAATGCTTGCCGGCGACGAGACGTATCACCGTCGATCGATCACTCAAACACGGTGTGCCATCGTGAACTACAACGATCGTCTGCGCGACAACTTCATTACGATGCATGGAAAATCGTCGAATCGATAGGGCGATGCGTCAACGCCAACGGGCGTTACCCCGACGTGATTTATGGCAGGCAAGTTTGCCGATATTAACGACACTGTCCCCGCAGGCCGGGGGTCCCATGAATGGGTCCGATGATCCGTTCCGGTTGACCCCTGCCTCGACCATTCGCCGAGAGGGGACGATTGTTCCGTGAAAACCACGCGCGTTACTTGCGTAATTTTCTCCGACGCCCACGTGCTTCACGTCGAGGAGGCTCGTGAAAATACGCCCAAGTCCCGCGCGCACGGCACTTCCCCTTTGCTTTTACCGGTGCCGAATCGAATAAACAGCCGAATATATTGACTCGTACGCCGAACGTTTCGCAGGCCTTTTAGCGATCTTCCTGCATCTCGCGGCGAATTTAGATATACGAACTTGTATTACAACCGCGATTATATTTCTAACGTATTCAAATTCCGCTGGCCGGCGCGCGAAATATGGCCGCCGGCGGACGCGCATGCGCGCAGCGCTAGAGCATTTCAGGACCCGCATGCGACGTTTTATTCTATGAAAGGTTCTTGGTCTTTGGAAATGGTTTACAAATGCTGAGCATCGAAGTGGAATGTTTCGTTGCGTGTAAAATTGAGACTAGCTTGTGTATGGCTAGTGCATTTTGAGGTTAGAAGAGTAAGTCGTTTGGACAGTTTTGATCGAGGTTAGAAAAAGGTAGTAGCTTGTGTTGAATTTTTAGTATATGTATGGCTTGGACTCTTCTTGTATTTAGTTTAACGCTAGGATTATTAAGTCTATCAAAATGGCTGATTTCGGAGTTTTTGGTTTCGTTGGGTATTTGGTATAATCCTTGAAAACAAAGTGTAATTATATAGTGTCATCCAATTTTATTAATTATTCCTACTTCTGTGTATTATATTTAGATATGCACATGTTACAAGTCAGTTGTAGTAATGAACGATATTTTCGTTTCCATAATGAAAATCTTAGTTTCACTAACCATTTTTAACCATTTTAGATGATATAAGTATGCAATAACGATCAATACAATATAAAAGATACGGATCTGATACCCTTATTGTAAATTTTCCTATATATACGCATAAGCGGACACCTAAAAAATTGAAGTCGAATTAAATAACATGTACCAAAATATTTATTTCTACATTACATCAAAAAATTATCGAAATCGATGAGACCTACGCCAATCCATATAATTACTAAATTCTCGAATTTAAGATTAATAAAAAGAAATAAAAATGTACAAAACTGAAATAAATTACTAAATTATAGAATACAATTTTAAACCACAAAGTGGTTTTAAGGTGCTTGAACCAAATTTAATGCCAGGTTCAGCAATACCAAATTCAATAATTTGTTCATTTGTTAAAAACGTAAAACCCTATATATTACATAAATCAAGGGTTAAACAAATATACGCGAAAACATAGAATTTATAAAAACACAACTCCAGTAGCGTACTTATAATTCGTTTCATCAAACACACAAGTGGCCTGCTTTTATTAACCCCGTCCTAACTCGAAACAAGTAGCATTTTTTCACGAGTCGCACCCTGTAATTTTGCGCGTAAATAAGCACGTAACGCAACCACTTAAACGTCGTCCGATATCAACACCGTGTCCGCCATATTTACTCAGCGACCGCACTGCCACGTAACTCGTCCGTAGCCGAGCGGCAAAACAATGAAACCTCTCGAACGGCTACGCGTGACACGTGGATGAAAACAAAAAGAAAAACTGTGACGTCGGTAAAAGCGTGTTACGATTGGTCGCTCCGCGGGCACAGATTTGTTTATCTTGGAACGATCAAGCAGGAATTAACACCGCAGCGCGAGAACATCGGTCGAAAGGCACATCGCGCGCCGTATGTTTGGACAGAGGGTACCGACCAAGAAGGAGAAAGAAATAATAAACAGTGGCCCACGTAATTTCAGGGGTTCGACCGCTCGAGGGGTTGACAACCACGTGATATATGCGCAACCCGCGCCGAGCATATGTCGCCTCTGACTATAGCCGCGTGTGCCTTTAATCTACGCGAGAAAAATATGACACTATCTCCCTCCTTTTCCTCCTCGACCCCTCTCGGTCGAACCTTAACCGTGCCAGCCTATAGGGCCCGTGTGTCACCGTGCTTCTCCACCGTGCCCTGTCTTTCCAGCCTCGTCCTTGCATTTGCATAGTCCATATTTCTTTCTTCATTACCATTATTACGAGTATTTCGGCATTGTGCATCTAGCATAATGCGGCCCGCCGCTCTCAACCGGTGACATTTGCATCCCGACAAAGAGAGCATTCACGCCTCTCGATGGCACCCTTCATGTTCTCCGCTCGAGAGGCTCTTCGATCCTCGATATCGAGTCCTCGTCGATGCACATTACCGGACGTTCGCGTTTACTCGAAACGTTTTACCCGTTCGTTGAGATTCCACGATGCGGCGACAACGACACAACACGTGCCCCACGGCAGACGCACGAAGAGAGACTAAGAATGCTTCCGCCTGTGGCGCCATCCGCGCGCTTCGTTTGGCGCGTAAATTTGATTCAGTCGCGTCAAAGGATAGTTTCCGAACACGGGCAAGCGTGAAGATCGAATTTGTCACAGGCATAGCAAAGTTTAACCGCGTATGAAAGGTGCGGATTTCAACATGCTTCGAGTGTTTTGAATTATTGTTGCACGATGGGTATGATTTTCGTATGTAATGATATACGATGTTTCAATTCTTTTTAATTTTCTTATCACTTCGTGGTGTTAATTGATGCAAAAATTAATAATATTCGATGATGTTTGTACTGACTTATTTTATTCATAATATAATTGTTTATTTTATTACATATATCTACTGATTAAAGTTAAGGAACAATGCAATGATTTATGGTCTTTTTTACATTTTATATTTTTATATATAAATTAAATTTAAAAAGAGGCGTTTCGTACAAGATATTTGAAAATTTGTTTTTTATTTTTTATTTTAATATATATAGATATATACAGAATGATCATTTTGTTTCTTAACTTCTGTTAGGATGTTCATAACCAAATAATTTTAAAAACATGATTGTGTCATAATTCATTTTTAATTGACACTATAGAAAACATTGAAAATATATTAAATTTATATTTACCATTGCGACGTGTGACGATCTCGATTAAGCCACTTAATTAGTAGAACGCATTCTGCTCGAACACCACATATGGTTATCCCACAATGTGAAAAATTTGCATTTAATTAAATGTATACTAAACTACCATCCGAGCACAATGATTTAAAATACATTTTCATTTTCATCGAAATCCATGAATTTCTATTTCCGAGCACGTCCTTGGCTGCTGAAAGACCATCCATTTTTCCAAACAGAACTTGCCAACATTCTACCATGGGAAACGTGCTTTTCCTACGATACAACGGACCCCATAGACAAAAAGAAACGCGTAAATGAGACAGCGAGCTTGCCGCCAAGATTTCCCCGTGGAACGTCGAATAGTTGTCTAAAGAGTCGGCTGCATCGTTGGAAAGAGATTGGAAGCCTCGCGGGAGAGCATGACGCGGGCCTAATTAAAATCGGAAACGCCGTGGCAAAAACATTGACTCCGACGTCACGTGGTCACGCGCTCGGTCCATTATAACAGCAGTCGTAAAGGCACGGCTGTTCTTTCGCTTACGTGCATACGTGCTACATTCGTATGCATCCGAGTGGAATGGCGCCAGCGTACAGATCGGAATCTTATTAGGCAAGTTTTCAAAGCAGATGACGTTCATGACGATCACACGGTGTGGATTACGTGTATCTCTATCACGGATCGAGATAGAATCGTATAGCCGTGTCGTGTACACGCGTGCTCGATGCACGAGGCGTTTACAGGCCCACGTGCTCGGGGGCCTTGGCCGGGCCGTTTTCATTCGGTCGACGCGGCACGCGATCCCAGCGATTGCTTCGACACTCGACGACTCGAGCGCCGCGCCGCGGACACGCAACGAACTAGCGCACCAACGGAACACGGCCATATGCCGCGGAGGCCATGATTCAACCTAGAATATATTATTGCAAGCGGTGGAATTTCATGTAACGACACTGCGTACGATATGGCGTTGTCTCGTGTTCCACAGGTAATTACCTGAAAGGCTTGTAAGGCTGACAACTCGCTGCAACCTTGAGTAGGTTAGAATGGGATAGAACCGTGGATCGGAATACGTATCGAGAGTTTTACGTTGTTCACACCGCTTGCGTCCATTTTTTACCTCGCACTTGACATTTACAATTTTATTCTTTAGTCTTTCGAGAGAATATTCCGTAATTTTAGAGCAACTATATTGGATTTTTTTTTTTTCGAAGTCACATACGTATGTATGTATGTATGTATCCAGATTGTGAAACTGGATGTAGTCACATATGCATACTTCGTCTCGAAATATTAAGAGCCTGCGTTTCGAATATATTATAAATTAATAAATTAATCATAACAAAGTTATAACCTCGATCTAATGAATTTTCTATTTGGTATAAGAGTTTTATTTTTCCGAAATGTAAATAAATGCAACAGAAAATAAGTAATACAATCATTTGTTTTGAATTTTGGACTTAGTCCTTTAAAAAATCAGCTTCGAAATTCAAACGTAGGCAAGTGTTCTGTTAAAAAATAGCATGATATTCGATGCCGAAACGAACTTTTGCCTATTTTAGATAAACTAGTACATAGAAGCTCGATAGGTTGTAGGTAGATTATGAGTTTTAGATGAAACAGATCTGTAACCTTCTGGATAATTTATCCTGAGTTTTTCTTACGCGTGTCTGGGTTTTCATATTACGGATGAGTGGAAGGACCAACTGCACGACATTGTGGTGCATCAGGAGAGTGCATACTCGTCTAAGCTTATGGGTGGACATGACGCGGTGTGTCCTGGGAATATCTAGATAACTTGCCTGATTAAATGAAATAAAACTTAAAACAGAGAATGAGACTATTAGTATATAGGGTGTACCAGTAACGGTAGTATAACCGGGAAGGGGGCGATCCTACGCGCAGAAACGAATCGGAGAAAAAGAATAAAATTTTTTGATTCGAAGCTTCGTTTTCGAGAAAATCAACTTCAAATATCCACCGAATACGTTGGTATACTAATGGCCATGCACGAGCACTTAACTCTTTCGATTCCTTTCTGCACGTAAAATCAACACCTTTGTGGTTGTACCATCGTTGCTAAAACACCCTGTATATTAATGCCGAGCAGAAAATGTGTTCGTTCTTGACTAACCACTGTGCACAACAATTTTGCATATTATTATATTCCGTTCAACCTATATATTCAGCAACTCTTTCGATTATAATTCTTTTCTAATCCACATTCAACTTTGCAACATGAAATATAACATGTCGCAGAGTATACATCAACAATCCAATGAATTGCATTTTCATATATTTATTCTCAACATATGTTCAATTATATCAGAACACAAAAATAATTTTAAATTACACGATATTCTACAAAATGTTGTAGATGAGATCTTCAACGCAGTAAGCTCATTACAAGCACTAGTCGTTTCAACAGAGCGAGATAATGTAACAGCTATATATACGACGCGGCCTCCTCGAACCATGATATACACACTCCTAACTTTTGCAAGCTCGAAAATGTCGCACATGATTTTACACGGTACTCTACACGCGAAGACGGTGAACGTCGCGATGTTTCAACACGCAGCTCGTTACTCCTGAGAACGCCAGAGGTCGCCCGTTTACGTTATTCGCCGCCATGCTAATTTGCCTTATTATCCAGAGTACGTTTCAGGGGGCGTGTCCGATTGACAAGCTAAAACTGCGCCGCCTGCCGAACAGTGACGGAAGCGACCGAGTCCGTGTTATTAACGGCTGCTACGCGTGTAATCCCTGGTTATTTACACCTCGTTATCCCCATATATTAGATTATGATATCAGTTTACCGAATGGTGTTTAATAAATACACCGCGGCACGACAGTTTGGATAACGTTGCGGCGTAAACAACTAAATTTACGATGCTAATACCCATCAGTTTTAATTAACCAGTGTTTTCGTTCCGCGCGTGTCAACAGCACGCACTTATGGCAAACGATTATTAAGTTATCTCGATGATTGTGCGGTAGTGGTTCGCCGTTGCAATTATTGATTATCGATAATTTCAATATACGTAGTTTAGATTACTCTGTGTAACAAGGTTTGGGGTAGGTTTTCTTACAGAGTTTGATTTTGTTGAAAATATAAGTTTGGTTCTGTACAAAAATCAATCTAGTATATAAGGTGCGAATAAAAAGTTTATAAGACTTAGATTCGGAGAGTGAATGTTTATATAAACGTTAGAGAAGAATTGGGGGTTTACGCGAAGTACTCAAAGATAGATATACCTTCCTTGAATAATATAAGAATTTAAGAGAATATATATATATCGTAGTTATTTTACAATTATAAACACATAATCCCAACAGATTTAAACAATTAAGGGTGCAGGCCAGTATGACATAACCTCTATCATAACCTTTCTTTAAAAATTCGTAGAAAATGATTGGAAGAAGGTCCAAAAAGCAAAAATATATAGGTCTGATAAATATTTTCCAGTTTTTTTATTAAGCATGAACTATTATCTTCATAATTAAAAAAAAAGAATCTCAAATTAGTAT
>NW_016912705.1:23990-46031 GCF_001483705.2 Eufriesea mexicana
ATATATATATATATTGTACTTCACTCGTTGCTTATAATTTATTTATAAAAAATTGTGTATTAGAAAAGTATTTAATTTTAGTTAATAATTATACATGTATTGTAGCCGAAATAAAATTATAAAAATTTTCAAAATTCATAAAGATCTTACGTTTATTCAAATATAATTTTAATCGTATAATGAATGTACTTAATTTTTGTACGATTTAGCATGAACAATTCATGACAAGGTAGACTCATCTTTATGGCGCTAGGGTCGAACCAGCCATGACAGTTTAACGTTAAAGCGCGCGAAATTTAAACAAACCAAGTAGCGTACATTTGTAATTTGGAACGATGAGTAAAATAGTATTAATTAAAAATTGTGATTATTGAAATCATATTTTCTGACAGTTTTGTTAATGGTATTAACACAAAGTTCAAACAATTTCAAAGTTTTTTCTCCCTTTTATTCCAACTGGGTTATGCGATTGTTCATTCGAATTTCTACCTATAATTGAATACCTATTACATTCCGCATACTTGCTGTTCGGATTTCATATTACTCATGACTTCCTCCATTTATCGCGAAATACGAATTCCAATTTTGCGGCTCGAAACGCTCAATTGCAAATTACACAAAGATCGTTCGTAACTAGACTACTTCGGTTCGTGGAATGTTACTAGATACTGTGCCTGCAAAAGTTTTCAATGGGTGAACTTAATTATGATAGGACGATCAATGTAAAAATTATTCGGAAAACGATTGTTAAGAAAATGAACGAAGGAAATAGAAATTTGTATCCATTTTAAAATAACCTCTAAAAATTGTATAATATAAAATTGTATAATATAAAGATAAACAATTTCCAAATGTGTCAAATAAATTGACATAACTATAAAATAGACACATCTCAGACTCCTTTTATACGGTGGATGCAAAAAGAATATAATTTGAAATAAAGTATAAAATTTGTGTCAAAGTAATGCAATTTTATAAAAGGTAATTGAAACGTTTTCTTGGAAACTAATACAAGTGCCAGAAAAAGAATATATATATACAATACTGTATTCCTACTGATATATATTTGTTCATAAAAAAATTTATTTTCAATTTTGAGACTTCCATTACTTAATACAAGGAAGCTCCAATCTAAAATACAGAAATTCTTATAAACCAAAAAATTTTATTTAATGAACACATGAGAAAAAATGCGTTGAGGAATATAAATACAAAATTTGTTTAAAAAGCTTCCAGGGCGAAACTAGTAACCAATCACCGAATTAAGTGCAATGCAAAAGAGAAACCATGTAAAAAAATACCATATAAAATAAGGTCGAGGTTTTACAAAAATTTTCCAACAAAATTTTCACTACTCGCAAAACAGTTACGCGTACTATTATTAAAAACTCGAACAAGGTAAAGAAATACAATTTTAATTCAATCTCGATGAAAGATCTACTTCGAGATAATGCATTTTCACAATGTTCATATTTTGCCCTTTTTACACTTTCTTCACCTTCGTTCTGAACCGCGGTTATACAGCGCGTTACCGGCGCAGCTACCGCCATCTACGATCACGGTATCGTTTCAGCGGTTCGTTTATCGGTTTACTAGCCATCAGCTTCTTCGATTATTCCATCGCGTTCGCGCCGCAGTCAAATTTACGGCGCGCGAATAAACCAGCACCTCGCAGTTACTCATTTTTAATTGCGCGTCGATAAAAGGGGCGGCTTTCGTCGATCGAGAAATTCCATGGTCGAAAGGGAAAATAACGCGCCCCCGCGCATCGTGAAACATCTGTTATGCACCACTGCGTAACCACGGACGAGCATTTCGCGCGTTTTTTCACCGATTGCCGACGGAAGATTAATTCCGCGCGTGGCTTTCGATATTATCGACGGAACCATCAGTAACGCACCGCTGCCTCATCGTAACCCCTGCTTACAATAAAGAGTGGTTATCAATATCCACGCTAGTCTGTTATTTCGATGCAACGTATACCAACAATTTAATACCGGCAATAATTCTCGATCGCAACCGCTCGGCAGATTTTCTTCTGCGGTTTACCCGTGGCCACCTAAATAGACGCGCACGACCATCTTTATATATATAGATATACTCCGCGTGCGAGATGCGTGCGCATATGCCTGCCTCTTGTTTTTCCCGTAACGTGCCTCGAATCGGGCTCGCGGTGAAATACGAACGCGTATCGTGCTCGTATTAAACGTGCAACTTGAACATACTGGGGCTGAGTTAACGCGAGCAGAAAATGTTTAGAATAGCGAACATCCTGAAGGTTACGATGCGGCGAAAATATTCGTTATTGTTCTGCTTTTAGATGTTTTGTTATTTTAAATATATTATTCGATTTAGTGCAGCGAGAGCTTCGCGAGTGCTCGATGGCTTTCGTTGAGTAGCTATAGATATATCGCGATCTCGTGCTCAGAAATAAGTCTCGGATGGTAGATGGCGGGCCGTAGCTAACCTAGCTTTGTAAGTCTACGTGCAAGATGAAGTCATAAGTGAAGTCCCGTGTTTATAGCTAATGTTTAGAGATAAGTGAGCAGACCTATATAGTGGTATGAAGGATCTTATTAAACTTGGTATACTCCAGTTTTCAACTTTCTAATTTGATTTTGTAAGGAAGATTACCGCGTGCGATTGCGGTGGAATTTAAAATTGAGTTAAAAGCGAAGCTGAGTTTGTTTCAGTTTCTATTTAGATGGAGCGTAAGTT
The DNA here is from genome assembly GCF_001483705.2 of Eufriesea mexicana. Taxonomy (NCBI): domain Eukaryota; kingdom Metazoa; phylum Arthropoda; class Insecta; order Hymenoptera; family Apidae; genus Eufriesea; species Eufriesea mexicana. The sequence continues at coordinate 26,709 of NW_016912705.1, forward strand.
CGAATAATACACCGTGTAAAAATAAAAAGCGTCGGGAAGAAAAGACAAAAGTTGACTTTTTGTAATACTCGTTAAACAAAACTAAAGTTTGGTTAGGTTAGGTTAGCTCTCTTAAAATATAAATTAATAAATTAAAATTTTTGTATTATATAAATTATAAATTGTCATTTTTTAAAATTTAACGTTATAATTACATATATATATTGACTAAATAGAAACTGAAATACAAACGCAATGTAATTATCATATAGAAAACGATCAATAATTTGTTATTTATGCTATAAATTCCATTCCACGTTAGTCGTAATATACTCACATAATTTGAAGTACCGTAATACATGGTGTAATAAAAAAGATTTTAATACTGTCTCATAATTGACCTGACATCCGCTATGCATACAACTATCAACGTCATCCGCTGCCCGAGGTCTAAGAACTAACAACCACGTGGACATCTAGAGTAACGAACTTTAATTGCCAATGACTCGGTGTATAGTCACGTAGTCTACCTGAACTGACAAGATGCGAATGAGAATGACCTGAGGTATCACCTAACTTCCATGAATTTCTTTAATTAGATACTGTTCTAATTCTAGCGATTAAAGGATATTCGATTGGATATTGTGCTGCTCTTAGGTTCTACATATGAGGACATGGCTACAGGCAGATCGATTCATTATGATCAGTCAATGTCAGGAGTTGGACACTATTGGAAATTGAGATTAGAGATTCACATTATCAGATTATTGGAGAAATTATCATGATTTGCAGATCACTGGATCAATAAGGAGGCAATTATAACAATAGATTATTTGGTACAGGATTGTTGGAAATCTATATATATATATATACTTTACATGTTATATATACATGTTCAATTAATTATATTACTATTATTAATATAGTCATATGTAAAACTAAACTTGCAAATATTTATACTTGATTTACATATAACATATTTATAATATAGTATTAAAAATATATTCTGAATATATTAAATGATATATTAAATATATTATAACCGTTATAAATATTATATAATATTTGTATATATTATAAACATGTTACAAATATTGTATAATATGTTACATATATATTATAAACATCACACATGTTATGTAATATAGTAATTATATTATAAACATGTCACACATGTTATATAGTATATTAAATATATTATAACCGTTACAAATATTATATAATATATGGTATATATTATAAACATGTCACAAATGTTGTATAATATGTTATATATATATATTATAAACATCACACGTATTATGTAATATATAATTATATTATAAATATATATAGTATATTAAATATTATATAAATTATAAATTGTCATTTTTTAAAATTTAACGTTATAATTACATATATATATTGACTAAATAGAAACTGAAATACAAACGCAATGTAATTATCATATAGAAAACGATCAATAATTTGTTATTTATGCTATAAATTCCATTCCACGTTAGTCGTAATATACTCACATAATTTGAAGTACCGTAATACATGGTGTAATAAAAAAGATTTTAATACTGTCTCATAATTGACCTGACATCCGCTATGCATACAACTATCAACGTCATCCGCTGCCCGAGGTCTAAGAACTAACAACCACGTGGACATCTAGAGTAACGAACTTTAATTGCCAATGACTCGGTGTATAGTCACGTAGTCTACCTGAACTGACAAGATGCGAATGAGAATGACCTGAGGTATCACCTAACTTCCATGAATTTCTTTAATTAGATACTGTTCTAATTCTAGCGATTAAAGGATATTCGATTGGATATTGTGCTGCTCTTAGGTTCTACATATGAGGACATGGCTACAGGCAGATCGATTCATTATGATCAGTCAATGTCAGGAGTTGGACACTATTGGAAATTGAGATTAGAGATTCACATTATCAGATTATTGGAGAAATTATCATGATTTGCAGATCACTGGATCAATAAGGAGGCAATTATAACAATAGATTATTTGGTACAGGATTGTTGGAAATCTATATATATATATATACTTTACATTTTATATATACATATTCAATTAATTATATTACTATTATTAATATAGTCATATGTAATATTATAAACATGTTACAAATATTGTATAATATGTTACATATATATTATAAACATCACACATGTTATGTAATATAGTAATTATATTATAAACATGTCACACATGTTATATAGTATATTAAATATATTATAACCGTTACAAATATTATATAATATATGGTATATATTATAAACATGTCACAAATGTTGTATAATATGTTATATATATATATTATAAACATCACACGTATTATGTAATATATAATTATATTATAAATATATATAGTATATTAAATATATTATAAATATATTTTATATTTATAATATATGTAAGTAATAAATATATTTTATATTTATAATATATGTAAATAATAAATATATTTTAGATGCATCATAAATACTAAATATTTATATCCTGAACCTCAAATTCCTTTTGCAACCTGCATTGCAGTCATTATACAATTAGCTCTGACAATGTATATTATAACAATGCGATATAAATTATCGTAACGGAGATTGCGTCGGCAAATAATAATACTGCCATTATCCGCAACATAATTACGTCCTGCTTGGAACCGTAACAGAACTCGTATGCGTATACGTGCGCCTAACTTACAATTAAACCAGGTTTGCATTCCCGATGGACAGGATTTCGCGGCTGCCGCGAAACGACCGAATTTCATCGGGGTTCTAATCGCGTCGCGGCACAGTCGACAGGATAGATCCAATTAGAAAGCGGCCGTGTTAACGGTAATAGAACGTCATTAGAGAGATTTCGTTATTGCCGTGAGAGAATTTTAAAGCAACGTTTAATTAGTATCTCAACGAGATAAGTGTTCCTCGCATGCTTACGATTACTTAAGCGTTCTTCCTGACGAATTTCGAATATTTACACGTGACACTATGGCAGTCATTTTTATTGGCCAATAAAGCCTATGGATTTTATTTGAACACACGTTTTGTCGTATATAGCAGGCTGAAAAATAATGACCGCAATCCGATTTGTAATTTTTATAGGAATTCTAAACTCAATACGCGAATATAATATTTTAGTGTCAATATATTAAACAATTATAGAGTAGTAATTAGTAAAATAAAATAATGGTTATTCAAATGATTATTTAGCACTTTTATTCGCAAGATCAATTAGAATTATTAATAAGTGACTCTTTATAAATTGAAGATATCTCTGTTCTCTTTGTATTTACAATACTTATAATTATCCTATCTATCCACGTGTACAAACCTAACCTCACTTTTCTGTTCTTCTCTTTAACGCCTGTACTATCGTGTTTAATCTATTAGTTTTTGTATTTAACTCTATAATGCCATAAGTGATTCTAATAATTTATGAATATGAACACAATCATCAAATTATTTGCAAAAATTTCGAATCTATTAGTTTTTGTATTTAACTCTATAATGTCATAAGTGATTCTAATAATTTATGAATATGAACACAATCATCAAATTATTTGCAAAAATTTCGAATTTACCTACTATTATAATTTATTAAACATCATTTAGGTGTAACTATTATAATATGATAGCTATTTCAAATATTTACATATAATTAGAAAAATAAAAATTCTTGACACTCTGAGTCATTATTGAATTTCCAATTATATATTAAATTTATTAAATAAAAATATTAAATTCTAATAATTTATTATTTAACTGACTATTTCATTATTTAATGTGGTTCAAGTTGTATGATGAAAATTTAATAAATCAACAAGAATATAAATGTCTAGGGTGTTTCAGATCTCACCTCGCTAATTACTTGAATCAAGACTCGAATATTCGTAGCAAATTTATTCAAGAATTTTTATAAATATTCTTAACTTTTCTACTACAACCCTTGTGCTGTTCTATTTATCTCGATTTTGTTATTTTATAGAAAATTTCTCGCGGGAAATTGGAACAGCGAAATTTCTCGCCGTGTCTAGCAGCGTTTGCCAAAATCGAAGTTTCCGTTCCAACGAGTTTCTCCTACATCGGAGTTTATAAGTATATAATTCAGTTTCTGATAGACTTGTTCGCAAATCGATTACGGGCTCAACCAGCCAAAAGAAAGGGTAAGAAACGGGAAAAAATAAATCGCGTAAACTGAATCGTCGACAATGATGATCCCTGGGGTTGTTGCAGCGGATGATGATGCATGACTCACAAAGTGCCCAGTGTGCTGTACACACCGTCGATTATCATTACCGTACGACTACAATGGGTCCAGTGACCAGTTTCTACCGTTCGTTGCGTAATGGAACTCATATTTCACGTATGAAAACGCAATAACGTAAATAAATCAGCAATGTTTTGCATAATACGGGTACTCTCGCGCGCGATTTATTCCTATTGCTAAACAAAAGTGTTAAGAATATTGTACTACGAGCATATATGAAAGGCTTCATTTTTCTTGCAGATGAGAAAAAAATTGCATAACACTGCAGAAAAATGGCTATAGAAATATATCTATTAAATTGTTCGACGGAATTATAGCAAATTTTTTATTAGAATATATTATACTTATTGCCAAAATATTTTAATATTTTTATTGTAAATAATGATATATTTTATTGCAATTATATTAATGTATATTAATATTGCTGTAGGGAATATGGTAAATACTGTACTGGGATGTTTAATATTATTAATGTACACTAATATTACTAATATATTAATATTATTATGACACCAATGTTGCTAATGTGTAAATATATTAATATTATAAAGAATGATTTATTTCACATTTTATTATTATATTAATTATATTAATATAACATTATTAGTAATAAATTATTATTATAATATTATAATATTATTAACGCGTTCAAAATTTAACATGTACCATCGGTGGTACACGTGGCACAGAACGTGTTAATATATTAAAATAATATTAATTATATTACTTAGAATATTAATATATTATATTATAAAATATGTAAAATATTATAAAATAAATGTGATAGTTAATATTTTGATATCTCTATAATTATTTCTACAATAATATTAACTATTAATTATTATTAACTAATATTAACTACTATAAAAATGTTATAAAATAAATGTGATAGCTAATATTTTGATATCCCTACAATTATCTCTACAATAATATTAACTATTATTTCTTAGTATTACTATTATTTCTATACTCTCTACTAGTATTTACTATTATTTCTATTATTGTATATTCTATTATTAACAAATACAATTTATTCCACTAAATCTATTACATTATAATTTTATTATTTTGTTAATATTTAATATTTCGGTATTTTTATTATAATAAATATTCCAATACGGTGTACTGCAGTAAATTTCTTCATTATTTTTCAAACACTCGACTCTTCGAGCACTTCGAGCTTTACCCCGGAAACCTGTCATCAAATTTCAATCGCAGCCGTTAAACACGCAATATCTTTAATTCCAAACCCGATTTCATCCCCACCACGCCAAATTCGAATTTATTTTAACCTCGTTCACCGCGGTACGCGTGCCCGATAAAAGTTAAATTATGACATATGGCGATACAAACTCATTACTCCACCCATTTCGACTATTCTATCCACTCCATCAAACGCCGTTGTCATCCACGTTTCAAACGCCTGCCCGATCCGATCCGACAGCCAACAAGTATCGTAAAACCGAGATAAAAACGAGATAAAAATGAGATAAAAACGAGAAGAAAATCAAGGCTGTACTCCGCGGCACAGGCTACCAGCATCCCCGTATCATGATTCCTATTTGAATAACAATCGGTCACTCTCCAACTCGCATACGAAACAAATCGTACAAGCAGAAGACGAGGAAAGAGAGAAAAAAAATTCGATAGCCATGCAGGATAGTACAGTGGAGTTTAACAGAGAAAAGAGAAAAAAGAAAAAGAGTAGAGAGGAAAGTAGCGAAGGTTCGCCGCAGGGGTCGCTGATGATGATCTCGAGAGGGGTGCACCAGTGGATGACGCGTGACTCACAAAGTGCCCACTGTCCCGCACACCCTGCCGCGTGGCATTGTCGAGGCCCAGGCCGAGGAGAGGGGAGCACGCGGTCCCTTGCCTGTATTATACCCGTGCTTCCGCATACGACGGAATTGCGGTTACGCTGGACGACTCCATTCACCGAGATTACGTGCTCGATAACGTCTGTTTTGTGCAAACATGACTCCCCAGGCCCGGTATAATCGGATTGATTTAATAAAACGTCTATGCCGCGGCACGGGACACCGATGGCACGTTAGTACGATTACGTCTGCGACTTTAAGGCAACTGTCCCCCGTTGCGTGCACAATGCGTGGAATGACCGTGGCGTAGTGTCCAGAGCCGCCGAAAGCGGCGCTAGTCGCGGCACAGCTGGTAAGTGTCGCGCGGTGTGGTCATTCGCGAAACAGCTCTGGACACGAGGGGATGGGCTGAGGTTATTCTAATACCCGTGTTATCTACACGGGGTGTATCTTAATCCCTTTTTGCTACGAGCAATCGGTCACTTTTGATTTATATATTGTACAGTGAGAGTGAGACGTTTGGTATGTTTTCGTTGAGATTAGAGGATGTTGAATTATAGCATCGTGTTATCTGTATAGGGCGTACCTTAATCCCTTTTTGGAACGAGGAATCGGGCAGTTTTGATTTATATTTTATATAGTAGGAACGAGACGCGTTTGGTACGCTTCTATTGGAGCGTTTGGAGGATGCTGATGACAATACTGCGTTATGTATGCAGGATATATATCAACCCTTTGGAAACGAATGCAGCGATATACTTGGAAATTATTTTATTTTTTAGAGTGAACGTTGCTTGGATTATAACGACAAATAATTTTAGCATTTCCAACGTTGCTGTTGGTATTCTTTAATTTAGAAACTTTCCTTCAATTTGTTATTTTTAATTATTTATTATATATTCCGTGTAATTCCGTGTAAAATCCATTCTTTGACTCGGCAATTTTTTCATTACAGAAAAGTAGTAATTCGAAGACTTTCTGCCATAAAGTCGATAATATTTTTAAAATACGAAATCATATGCAAATTAAGACGTCGAATTATTTTACTTATCATTCTACGCATCGTTGGGTAATTTTAAATTTGATATATCAATTAACATCGATCTTTAGTATCTGATTAACAGGGTTAAAGGGTTTATTCCTTTATGGTACGTGGAATTGGCCATTTTTAATTTGTAATTAACGTCTAATGCATCAAAGTGAAACGCATTTGGAATATTTTTGTTGGAACCTTCGAGGAATTAGAAAAATAAAATTACTACATTATATTTAAGTTATTCAATTAATAATGCTTAACACTTTAACTGACACATTGGTCGTATATGACCGGCCATGGTTTCTCCTCTGACGCCATGATGGTCATTGGTGACCGAAGCGTTTGTATTACTTGTAAAACTACAATTGTAAAAATTGAATGAAAATTGACAGTTAGGGCATTTTGAATATAACCTCTAATTACAAGATACTTTGAAATAAAAAGTGGCCCATTGAACGATTAAAATTTTTTTATTAAAACGTCAATCAAGAAAATATTAGAACAAATCTTGCATTGATATTATAATTATATTAAAATTATATTTGTGTTGTAAAGCGTGTTTATTAAAAATTATACGTTTTTAAAAATCATATAACCTATTCCTGAGGTATGAGTAAACATAATAAGCGATAGGGAGGAAGGATTTAAATTTGAAGACCTTTTTTATGCTTCAATATATTTATGAATCCTCTTATGCTACATATAATTTTAGATTATACTCAGTTTCTCGTATATTAATCGCCTATTACTTTGAATTTCATTTAGTTACGAGAAGAAAGAAATTATAGTTGATTATAGTCTCCTCCTTTGATTTAAAAACTGGTAGCTAATAATTACTATAAATAGCCTACTTGGTGCCGAGATAATGGCACAGTAATGAAACGTTATATTGCGATTAAAAGCTGAAATAAGAATTGGAAAACGTTAATACGTAGTTCTGAAAGTTTCGAGTTAGTGTGAAAATTAAATATTTATTTATCAATTAACGAGTAAAATCTATATAAAGTTATAGTCAGAACTAATTAATTGAAAATGTTTATTGTAAATCTTTTTAAATAAATAAAAATGAGAATGTAATTAATATAAACTAAATTAATTTCAATTTATATATATAATATAAATTGATCGTGATGTATATAAATACAAATTGTGATGTAAACACAATATAAACTATAAATATAATGGAACTATCATAATAATGTAGGATGCCTAAAAACTATGTTATCACAAACTATATTCACGAGGATTATTCAAGGCTCCTCCACTCAGGACTCTCGCTGTGTCGTCGAGGGTCCTATTTTTATACCCACTTTTATTTTGTTTATTTTATTTTTTATGCCCGATTTTCCCCCGTGAAAATTATGTCACCGTGCCAATTCGCGATTTGCCCCTTTTGAAACTACGATTCAACTGATCTGCGTTTCACCCCACGCAAAGACCGCGCATCTCAGCTAGCTTGTTTCTAAAAACAGCTGTTGAAAATAAAATACGTCTTAACGTATATAAAAAAATCAATCTCTTAGGAAAAATAGATATATCTTTGATCTATGCACCAGAGATTCGCGCGTAAGATAAAAATTAGGGGACCAAGACGAGCTGCAATCGAATACCCTTTTTCATCGCTCTAGTTTTGACTCTCCATGCGAGCAGTTAGAATACATAAGATATACCTTTCTTAGGATAAAATAAAGATAATTATAAAATAAATATAGTTCTTTCTTTTTACCCACAATCCCAATAACAGCCTTCCATAACGATATTAGAAGATTTTCGATTTTTCCCTAAAATAAGACCCTGCATCGGTATTGGCCAGTTTTCGGTTTGTTATTCTAAAAATAGTATCCCACGATGCTATAAATATTGTAAATTGTATTGCAGTAAAATATAAATTATAAAATTCTCGAAAAATTATATAATTTAATTTCAGTGCTGTTACATTAACATTCGTCATTTAAAGCAAACGTAACAATGTAATGCTAGGTAACAAAGGACCGCTTCTTACGTAGCGAGGCAATTATTTCCAGGATTAATTCCGTTCCATTCGTTGGGGATTTCTTCGAAATGGTTCGCAACGACCGATCGGTTTGCGTAATCCGATTTGTTTATCTTGGTTAGATTTCGCAGATATGGAATCTCTCGGAACAGATTTTCCCGTAATTCCACGGGATTAGACGGTTTTATCGTCCAGCTGCCGATCGTTAGTTCTGCCTCGTTTACTAAATTTCAATTGATTCTCGTCCATTAGAGACCGCTTTTGCTTAATTGACGAACGGAATCGTATTTGACACGTGATAATCCGAAAATAGCGACATTTAATTTCTGTAATTTCGACAGCAGACCTCATATGGTCCAATGACGGAAATGCAATTATTTTCTGCTGATAATGGACCCGTGACATTTCAAATACGTCTAACAAAATGGAAATTGTTTGAACTCGACTTTCTCTTCGTTTGAAACGTTCTGTTGGAAACGCTGTTACAGTTTGTGACTCCAACATATTGTGCATCTATTTGATTTTTGTCTTTTCAACAAATTATTTTTTTTTATTTATTATAATATATTATTCTTTTATTTAATTCTTGCTTTTTCGATGATGTATTTTTTTTTTACATATTTTATGCTTTCTTATACCTTTATATATATTTTTATAACATCAGGTTGGTCAAAAAGGTATTTTTAATAGAAAATACTAATATTTTTATTTCAAAGGAAAATTAATTTCTTTGAGTTTTAATCTTTTACTTTTTACCATTTTAAAGTTGTGTAATTAATTGTGTAATTCTAATTAACGTGTCATTTATATTTAGTACATTAAGGACACTGTCTTATACTTAAAAACCAAAGAGCATTATTTACTATTTATTTATAAGTTTAAGGAATTTTCTTTAAACGTTACCAGTATTTGTATAATAATTTTATTAAAAATTGTACACTTTCAAATTTATTGTATTTTTAAAAAATTGTATGTAATGTAATCTTGTATTTCATTCTATGTAAGTTTTAATATTGTTGTATAGTGTTGCATAACACATTTTTATATATAATTTGATGTTCTATCTAAATTCGGAAAGAAACATTAGCCGTACTATTTAAAAAATTAGAATTGATCTTCGCCATCCCGATATAGGCGAAATAACGTAAGATTAATTACGTTAATTACTATATATTCTATCGGAAGTGTCGTAACTTTCATTTTTTAAATTTTTTGATATAAAAAATAATATTCGAGTTACTTGAAACTATATATTATATTATTATAAAACATTAAATAACACATATCGAATATTTCTCTTAAAATAAATACATTTTATTAACAATTACTAGTTAAATGAAAACATCAATAATAGCAAGTAATCATTAATAAAATATATTTCTTTTAAAAGAAATATTTGACACGTGCTATTTAATGTATCATAATAATATAATATACAGAGTGAGTCTCATAATGATTTCAAATAACTCAAAGAAATATATAAAAATATTCATACTTAGAATGGGGCCAAATTTGACGATTAAAAACAAAGCCATAAAACTATAGTAACCAAACATTTACTAAAATAAAAAATTTATCACTCGGAATTAAACATAACCCTACCTTTCGTCGACAACTCGATCGAGTCCCGTTGACACGCCGCGTTACATATTACACGCGAAGGAAACAAGTATCCGCGTATCGTGGCCGCGACTATAACAATCAATGTATCACGGCGATATAAAAATCCAAGTCCCGACCGTTCCCTCTGTTTGACGAGAAATACCGCTGTGGACTATCGCTGTTCAAGAAATTCTGGTTTCTTAACGACGCGAACGTTAGCATGGCCTGTGTTTCACGAGACAGAGGTGGCGCGGCGTGCGGCAAACGGCGAAGCACGTTCGACGTGCCGCGTGAAATACAAGCGCGCGCAGCAGCGGCCAGTGGCGCGAAATTTGTTGCAAGCATAAAGTCGCGGCCGGACGGATTTATCATTGACACCCGGTGCGAACGACAATGAACGAAGAGCGGGCGAAAAAAGAGAAAGGGGGGGGGGGATTCTCGTGGTGGCCAATAAATGGCGCCTTGGAAATTCAAAACCGGGACGCAAGAAAATCTCTTATCTCGTTCAACGTATCTACATGGTAAATCAATTTTACACATCTTCGATTATTCGATTTCTCCTGGCGCACGGCTCCAACTAAATCACCGATTTTATTGCACCAGGGCCGGAGAGGGTTCGTAGGCATAGGATCGGGACTCTTATGGCATTCCAATCACGATCGTTTTACACAGCGCTCGTGCTCACACGCGCGATCCACACGGGTCTCGTGCCGATTCGTGGACGAGTTTACGACCTCCTTTTTCTCCCCCACTCTCGGCCGCCTCGGTCCGTCCTTGTCACACTCACGGTTACACGGAGCGAGCCGAGGACCACGCTGCCGAGCCTCTTGCATGCTGTCTCGTCTCTCGTGCGAGATAAGCTCGCTCTGGCCACTTAATTGCTCGTTTCCTGTCCAGAAGCGAAGCGAACTGAACGCCTTGCCTCCGCCACAGTCGGAACTACGTGTCCCGGCACCCCTCAGGCCAGCCACCTAGCGATACACCGACCAATTAACACGGGAATCGACTCGCTTCGCGCGCTGCGCGATCATACGCCCCGTTTCTCTGATTCTAATCAGATTACAAACGCATCGTTCCAGACCGGTTGTGCAACACGTCTGATCCTCCCACCGTGAGATCTCATCTGTGATCGTAATCCAATCAAGGTGCTTTAATAATTACTTCTACGAATATTAAACGTCCTTGCAGCTTCCAGCGTGTTCTGTCATAGGAAGAGGTTAGGTAGCACGTTGGAAAGAGCGTGTGAAATCTTCCACGTCCAAACTGTTTCGAGTTTCCTGTCCAATTGGAATTTTAATCGACGCTGACAATTACACGGTAATTACATATCGATTAATTATTATTACCAGTTGAATTACCGTACGGCTGTGGACTAAATGTATTTGGTCATAGGTTATAGATGCAGTTACGTTCGAAGACGAATTGATTCGTGAACCGTTCGGCGAGGATTAAAATGTATACAGATGGAAAATCGATGTTGTATAAGCAAAGGCGTAACAATTTGCCAGCGGCGCATTATGGATTGAAAACAGATCGACGATATTTATTTCATCTATATGTCAAGCTGTATTTACTGCCGCCAGTCGTTAAAGATAATCTATGGAACTCGCATCGGTAGCAGTAAATACTTATAAGGTGTGCAACGTGATATTAAAATGTCCCGATTATTCTCGAACCCGGGTATTCGTTTCATTTACGGCCTGTGCGATAGAAACGTCCAAATAGGAACGTGTTACTGCAAAATATCAACGTGCCGCGAGTTTATGGACCGATAAATATATGCCTCTATCTGTATTAATCTTTTATTCGCGAGCCGGTATTAACCCTTTGCACTCGATGGATGCTCGTTTGTTTTAATACGTGGAAAATTAAGTAACGAGGCGATAATTAGATTGAAAGTAAATTACACGTGAAATATTTTAATGACATATACATGATTGTCCTATTTTATTTTATAGAGGATTAATATATTCAAAAATGCGGAGGTAAACGTTGTTATATTTTATAATTATGATTATTTCACGTTTTATTAGTTTAACGTTATTTCCTAATTATATTCCATACCAGTGATTGTTCTCATTGATTATTCAAATTTCTTTTAATTTGCAGATGGCGCGCCGATTTTAATCTCTGTGGAAATAACCGTTTGCATATTCTTAATAATCATGGCACAATATTTATTATAATATAATAATAATTATTGAAATGTTACGTTTTCTTTGTAAAAGGTTTTAATATTGGGTCAGATCTTTGTTATATGATATTTGTTCCTAGCTTTGAATTTTGAAAATAATATTTTGGAAGAGCTAAGATAAAGAAAAAAGAGAATACGTCTTAACGTATCGAATATACAAAAATTAATTTGTCAAGAGACATAGATATATCTTTAATCTATGCGCCGAAGAGGTTCCGGGTGTAATGAGTAGATAAGGATTGCCCCATCTTAACGTCAGGCGATGACAACGGTGTATATAAGATCGGGTTCGACTCGAGTGTTTGGCGTGGGAAAAACAAATGAAAGCGGCAAATCCTTTTGTAGGAATGTCTGTAGATTGATTGAGAGAGAAAGCGTAGGTGTAAAGAATGAGATAGATCTGGCTTTAAATAGGGATGCAAGGGCGCGAGACATACAGTAGATGGTGTGTAGTCGAGAATAGAGGACTGCGTGTTAGAGTTGAGAAGAATCTAGTGTGATATATTAATAAACCTGTTTTATTATTAAAAAAGAAATTTTTTTAACAATTTTTTTCGCGTAACACCGGGAACGTGTTAAGTGTTTATTTCACACGTTAGATAAGAATTAGGGGGTCCGAATACTTGAGATGTACCTCCCTTAGGAGAGAATAAATTATAAAATACAGATAGTTATTTCTTTTTACCCATAATCTCAATAATTTTGTACTTTATATTAATAATAACATATAATATCTTCATTTCTTTTTTATATTCTTGGTTGTTCTAAAACATTATTTTCAAAATTCTAAGCTATAATTATTACATTAATAATAATAACACGAACTAAAGTACAATAAAAATTAAAGACATTTAAAGGGTCATTTTATTCAGAGAAAAATAAGGAAAACGATGCTCGAAAATTGCCTAAACTGAACAATGATATTGTAACGTCGATACAAACCACTAATAGCACGTGACAAATTGATACAAGTGCAAGAGGATAACTTGTTAAACTTTGCTTGCTATTATTGTACGTGTATTATAGAGACTAACTATGTACAGAGTTACAGGCATTGTTTGCAGACAGTCTGTATACACTGTTCCTGGATATTGTACACAGCGTTCTATCGTGAGACCTGTACTATGTTCTGGCTCTATATCTTGCAGAACTCGGCCAACTGACCGTGGACTGTCGCTAGACATCTGGAAACCTTGTATGACAGTTTTTGTAACTCTGTTCGCGTTTTGAATGTAAATTAATCGGCCACGAAATTATACATTCTATCCATCAGGTTTTTTCATTTCTGTTGAAAATATTGAATAAAACATCTTTATACTATTTATATTGCTGTCCTTATATTTTTTATCTTTATTGATGTTTGGTTATCTGAAAATAAATTGATTTTTTTGGTAATCTAATTTTTATGACTGTATACCTGTATTATAAATTTTAGTATAAAATTATATTATAAATTGTATTATAAATTATAAACCTGTATTATTCTGAATCGAAGTTTATTAGACGATATACTATTTTAAGGAGTAGCTATCATACTGTAGTTTAATGGTGAAGTTTCTGTGTTTTGTGTTCAGTTGTTGTGACGATGTAGCAAGGAAAAAGAAGTTAATTTGTTCTACATTTTTTATTCGAGTTGGAAAATGGAATATAAGGCAGCAGACTATTGGAAATGTAGACCATTAACACATATTTCATATATAAAAGAAATATAATTAGTGAATGCATAGTGCAGCTCTGATTAAACTTTGTTATAGCATGAACTATGTTGTAACTGCTTATAAATTTACTAATTTTAGATTTTTGTATTAATATAAATAATTTGAAATGTATATGTATAATATGTAATATATAATTAATATATAAATGTCATGAATATACAAATATGTAATATTAAAATATAATAAATAATTAATATACAAATATATTAATGAAATATTAAATATATTAATATTACATATAATAATTTATTTAATATTCTTATAGATAATATTTCAATACAATATATCAACAAATATCAATATTATGTATGAAAATATCTGGTGCAATGGTCTTTACTTCCTCTAAATCTGTACATTTTGTGCAAAGCAATACAAGTTTAAACATGATACCTAAAAATCAGAATTTATTCCTGAACAACCTAATACGAAGTGCAAGATATTCGCATAAAATCCAAGACACTCGGTGTACGAAAAAATCCATGTTTCAATGATACTTAACTCAGCCTTGCACACATTCTTGAGATATTTGAATAACATGCATACCAAGCAGCTAAATTAATTCTACTACACCCTTATACATCTACCGCAATTTCATGAGTTCCTGAACAGCGCAACGACCCTCAGATGTAGCGAACGCATAATTAAAGCAGTATTCCTATTAAGGAGACGGTTTAATTTTTCAGAAAATTTTTTTTCTTTTTAAGAGATCATCGAGCTTTTGAAATTATCCACGTGTTCTTATGATTTGTTTATATTAGTAATATTAGTAATATTAGTAATATTAAGTTCATATTTAAGTATATTTTGTATATATTTACGTTTACTTTTTGAATTATTTGTAGGAATATTTTTCTGGAAATACTGAATGTTTGAAATTAGCCTTATGATATTTTGCTTCGCTCCCCGTATCGTCATAGGAGAAACGGAATTTAAAAAGGCATCAATACACCAAATATGAGCTTTTCGTTCTTTTATCTCGCTATTGAAACAGATTATAACGCGGAACGAGAAAAGTTCGTTTTATTCAGCAAGTGAGACGGCGTATCAAGTATACTTATCTAAGCTAATAGAACTTCGTATTAAAAAATATTTTTCAAAGTGTGGGTTTTATAATCACGAAATAAAAATGTCTATTTTCCTTGTACAGCATTCTATCATTGTAAATAAAAGCAGTATATAAATTTCTCTGTCGAGAAGAAGCTATATAAATTTTTTTCAAGTTTTTATTAATTAATACAGAATTATTAATTATAAATATTTATTAAATATAATTGTCTACGGTACTATTTTTTTATATATTAGAAATTAATCCTTATACAAGAATTTCAATTTCCATAGGAATATATAACAAATTTCCAAAAATAATTCTGCACAATTGTATCAGACCACTAGATCACTTAACCCTCGTCCAATAAAAATTTAAAAAATACTTGTACAAAATTGATATTTACCGTTTCAGAGGACCCTAAATTTAATGTAAGAGATACTTCGTTTTTTCCAAAAATTTGCAGAAACCATCGAAACGTTTCAAAGGACCCTAAATAGTCAGCTCCCATGCCATATGATTGCGAGACGTCTGCGCTGTTCGCCCCCCACCACCGACACGGCTTCATCCCAGCCGTTCCTCAGACTGGCGATTGCACGCGTGCGATGCAGCCAGCCACGATGTCGCGCAAGATCGCAGTACGGAGATGCCAGACGGAGGATACACGGCTGAGTACGCATTCCTTTCGTTTTCACGCTTGGCGACAGATCGTTTCGCTTTCCTGCTTTCCGCTGCTTCCTGCCGTCTGGAAACTCGCCACCACGTTTCCATGTGGATCGTCCTGTCTAGATTCCAGATTCCGGGTTCCCGATAGCAGCCATGGTCACGTCTTCATTATGTTTCCTCGCGTACTCGAGCTTTTCACTCAGATATTTTTTATCGATTTTTGGAAAATAGATCGACAATAGAATAATATTAAAAATGGTTTTTAAGTTCGTGTAAATAATTACATGGTATTTTTATTGAAGTTTTTAACTCTGTATGTTAGATTTATTCGTAGATATGGCGTAATATGAAAGTAATTTAAATAGGTTAGGTACAGAGATTCAGGATGATTTCATTTTTCAAATTTTCTCTTTTAATGTAAAAATGTAGAAATCAAACTGAGAGCAATTGAATAAATCTTTGCATAAGTATTTAATACGGGATTTTGATTGTCTTACCAAATGAATTCTATACGTACTAAAAATACAATTTAGTAAAAATACTAATAGTATATACTTATTAGATTTAATATAGCTTGTAGTTATTATTGTGAATGTAATAATATAATATACGGTATTATATAGTTACTACAGTCTATACTAAATGTAGTGTATAGTATATACCAAAAATATTACTATACTTGGTACATATATATATATATATATAACTATAATGTACAATAAAAGAGTTTATATTATAATATGGTATATTATAGTACCATATTGGCATAGTATAATACCTTACATATAAAATATATTACAATTACATATTACACTAATGCTTTAGTATAGTATGATATATAATAGTCCTTTTGGTATAATAATTTATATATTTTTGTATAATGTATGATTATATATTAATATATAGTAACGTTTTTGATATAATAATTTATATTATTTTTTTATGATATTATTAGTATTGTACTATACTGAACTGTACCATACTACAATATATACACTAACTAAAAATGTATATTAATATATAGTATTATATAGTAGTAATATAATAATAGTATTATTACTAGGTACTGTATAATAGTATTATATAGTATTATATTAATATCTAATAACGTTTTTGATATAATAATTTATATTATTTCTTGATATTATTAGTATTGTACTATACTAAACTGTATCATACTATAATATATACACTAACTAAAAAATATATAAATTATTATTCCCCTTATTCTAATTCACTAAATATTCCTAAAATCACGTTTTCGATATACGAGTATACTCTATTTTGACACGCAATGCATACGTAATCACCACCGATATAACCAAACGACCATCGCGATGCAATATTATATCATCGACTGGAAGAATTAAAAACTTGGTCACTCTATGTCAACTTGTCAGCTACGTCAACTTTTTGCCAGCGAAACTTCGATGCAACATACAGTGCGTTAGTGTTACGAGAGAGGAAGCAGATGCTTAATTAATTCCTCGCCGCTCTTAATGGTAAAATACGTTTCGTCTGATCCGGCAAGTGATGACGCAATAGTTTGAAAAACGTTCTTTTTCTCGCGATCAACGAGCACCCGTCTCCCTGGATCTTTGACCCGGGCTAATTCCGTCCAATTTTCAGACGCGTTCCACATTCCTGCCGGATCGTGTCACTCCTTCCGGTCTGTCTCACCAGCGATGACGCGACAAAACAGAAGGGAAACTTTTCTGGGAAACTTTTCGCTATGCGCGAGCCGCTACGCGCGCGCCATCTACGCAACATAACCTCCTTTCGGACGTCTCGAGTTTATTCGGAGATAATATTGCTTGATTCACCGTGCAATGTTATACAAAGTTTGTAAATATGTGATAGAGATAAGGATATATCGGAAGTGATATCACGTGGATTTTAATCGTGATCTCAACGCATGTAATATTTATAAATATTTTGCTGGGAATTTTGAGAAAGCGATTCTAGAACTACCAATTCGTTACATTTGGCATATAATAAATTGTAATTTTCAACGAAAATTGTTATTTTAAAGTGAACAATTGTCGACTAATCTAATATTCGTTAATTTCAGTCTACTTTTTAATATGTCTGCGTTTATACGAATTGTTGTTCACGCAAATCAACTTAGTAAAAAACAAAAAACCTGTGACCAATATTTACTGTTACAATAATTGCAGTATACTGTATTATTTTCGCTGAAATCTTTGTCTAATATAACAAACTGACGAGAAAAAATTTGGGCACGTGGAAAAAAGACGCAGGAGGCACGTACGAGGAAATGACAATAGAGAGAAATCCGGAGCATATGTTCTTTCTTTTCGAGCTGACAAATTCGAAAAATTGCCCATGAAATCGAGAAGACCCGACGAAATTTGCGTGTAATTGCCCGTAACCAGAGTCGTACGATTAAATGCAAACCAAATGCTTGCCTCGCGTGATCGCTTCCGATTTGTAGCGCTTATGTCTGGTAGCGATATTAATACTTTTCAAAGAAATAAGCGAGACCGTGCATAATCTTTTCTAAATTCTACCTCGTGAGCCTGCGACTTATAATTGTGAAGTAAAATTGATATGTGGTAGTATGCGTAGTATGTGCACCACGTGAAATTTATTAGCACACATCAGTGGTGGTCAAACCTTGGAACGACAGGGAATGCGTGTCCATATGTGCATATACATGATACTAATATTAATGTAATATAATTAATATAACATTATATAATAGTATGTAAGCATATTAATATTACATACTAAATACTATATATTAATTAAATATCGTAATATATTGTTAGATGTGGTATATATATAAATATATATGTTAATATAATATATATTGCATTTATTTTGCATACTTTATAGATAGCTATTAGAATATATGGATGTGCAATAATTATTTAATTATCCTTTCATAATATATAATTAATAATATATAATTGTTATTAGATAATATTATTAATACCAATTATTAATTATTAATATACATAGGAAAAATTTTATT
>NW_016912705.1:46089-62611 GCF_001483705.2 Eufriesea mexicana
TATCCTTTCATAATATATAATTATTATTAATTAATATTATTAATACCAATTATTAATTGTTAATTATTAATTATTAATATAGACAGTAAAATTTGTATTCCATTAGTTAAACATTTATGAACCCTCTCTGCTTCCCTGAGAGAAACATAAATTTTAAATTTATGTTAAACTATAAAATTTAATATAAATTAACATAAACCGTATGCTGTTAAATGTATCACGTATTTAAATACACTCTTCCAAATATAAAACAAAAAAATGTGACTCATTAATCCAGTTATAACTAATTAAAAATTAATACTGCATACACTGATATACCCCATGAGGAAAAGGGAAAGAAAGAAAAATTCACTGAATACACACACTCTATAGTATTGTAGGCAACCTATTGATACTTCCAATTACACTGCACGTAAAAAATACTACACACATAATACCAAAACACTCAAAATACTCGATTACAAAAAACAAGAGTCCCGAAATCTCCCTGCCAACCGTCCCCCATAAAAAAAGCCCTAAATACATCTCAGCGAATGTCAACCATTCGAGATCGAAAATAGAAAGAAACTCGGCCAGGATGGAAATTCGAAAAAATCAATAAACGTGCAGACAGCTAAATATACAAGGTTGTAATTCGAGCTTGTGGGACGTGCGAGCCAGGAGAGCGAAGTGCATACATTAGAACGCGGCATGATGAATTCGTCGGGGCGCAGCCGGTTTCATGAAAATGGCCGGGGCTTCGCCACCCCAGACCAGCGACTTAAGCCCGTGCTAATCCTCCCTCGTGATCCGGATTTTCGAATCAAGGGTCGATTGGCAGACTCCTGGCGCAGACGTGGGGACTTTTGATCGAAGGATGATTTAGTGGCCGGTTTTCTGGGGGAACCCCCGCTCACCACCGAATCACCGAAATTAATCATGCACGAGGCTCGCTCAGGCCCTCGGAAAGCTTCTCCTAAATAGGAGGATGTCAAAAAAGTAGCCAAATTTTTGGTCCCTCCGCAAGCTGAATTATCGATAAGACATTATTATTATTTTTAGAGCTTCCGAAGATTCGCAAATGCACTATTTATTCCAAAAAGTTATTAAAAATAAGATTTACACTTGGAGATTTGAATAAATAATATTTGACAAAATTTAAAATTAAATTACAAATTATCATTAAAATAATTTTTGAAAAAGACAGATTCATATTTCCCATATTAATGAACATAACATATATAATTATAATTACCTTCATCATCTTTTAACACTGTTGACCGGCTATTTTACACAGAAACTATGTCATGTCACCAGCTATTATTTTATAATCCGGTCTTTAAAATCACTTTCACACGCAATATTCTATATCACCCTGGGTTTCGTAAATTTAAATAGATAATGCAAGTGCGATGACGAGTTAACTCGTAACCGGTCAACAATGCGTTAACAGAAGAATAGCGAATTAAAAAAGATTTTCTGAAACAAACTCGATAGTATTTTTTAAAACAGTAAATCAGAAGTTGCACATAAATTAACGCGTAATATTATTTTATCCCAATATTTCACATATTGTTACGTTATTTAAAATTTAATGTATTAATTAATATCAGTGGTTAGAATTTTATTAAATGGCGACTAGCAGCGACATATCTCGAGTAAAAAGGCTTGAAGAGTCATTCTCCTAACCTTCAAAAATTTTATTCCTTTTTATTTCATCCTTTTTTTTAAAATATAAATTTAGAAATACTCTGTTTGATTTTTGCGATAAATGTTAATTAGTGCCAATGTTAATTAACTATTCAATTTTTTGATATATTACAAATATATTATATTCTTCGTTAATATCATTGCAAAAGAGGTGTCATATTCATTAATACTAGGTGATTATTATTATGTTGAATATTATATATATTTTTTTAAGGAAGAAAATTTGTAGTCCCAATTAAATAGTTAAATAGTAGTTAACTAGATTACTAATTTCTAACCTATCATTGATCTAGGATTAATCATCTTTGGTACGTAAAGTTGACAAATAAACGTAGATTAATAATTTATTTATTCAATTTATTTAGTTTATTTAATTTATTATTTATTTAATTAATTAATTTAGTAAAATTATTTTACTTCATATTTTATTTCCATTTTTAGAGTGTAAGATATATATCTCTTGCATTGGAGTTCATTTTAAAAGAAATACTGTAAATCCTCCTGTAAGAAGAGTTCGTATAACATAACGCAGAAATAGTAGCAGTGTTACTATAATGCAGTAAAGAGGATTCGTGTAACAAGGTCCTCTAAGTCCACATTTTTCATATAAGTTTGCTACGCAGAGCTTAGATAAAGTCCCTTGCAAATAATAATACAGCTATCTTCTTTTGCAATGCAATCACAAACGCAGGGTATACAAATTTCTGTTATTGATCAAAGGCATCAAACCTGCAAATAGGATCACGAAGCATGACATGACAAAGAGAATAGACAGAATGGACCAAGAGTGAACAGGATGGGTTGATAACAAGTGACACACAGCATTGGCGTAGACACAGATTAGCGTTAAAATTACTAATCTATAATATATACCTTTATAGTATATTCCTATCTCATCAAAAATTAATACTAATTTTGTCTAAAGTATCTATATCATGTTAGTACCCATCATTTCGACGTGTTCAACAATTTTAGTCTTGTCATAAGAGGAAACCTGTTCTATCGTTATATCAGTATACATAAGTACCAGGAACTTCAAGGCAAAGCGTTTAGGGTTGTCAAAGATGAAGACAAGCAGAGCAGGCAATCTTCTTCCCAACTTTGCATATCAATAAACCTACCATGACAGGTGAAATGATCGGTAGAGGAAGAAATAAAATAAGAAAAATTTGAGAAAAATGGAACACGAAGAGGTATTCAAAAATCAATTATACCTATGCTAAAAGAAAAATTGCAAAGACAAGTAACCAAAGTGACAATTTCAAATGCGAAATTTTTAATTAAAAATTTAAAAAAGTAGGTTCCCAATAGGTTCAGTGATGTTATAGTAATAATATATGGTATCTTAACAAAGGAAAGACTCAATATCCAAGTAATAAACTGAAGCTTGTTCAATGTACATTCATCTAGCATGAAATACTAGAGTCCACAGGGTAGCAATGACGATATACTAGCTACCAAAATACGAATATTAAACGAGATGAACTGATAACAAACAAAGCTAAGCATTGGTGCAGACATAGATACAAAATATTGAAATCTTGAGTACGATTTTCCTAAAACAAGACTAAATTATTAAAAAATAACATTCCATCCCCTAATTTTTATAAATTCATTAAGAAAAATGACGAATGAAAAGCAAATCTACAAATGAAATTTCTCTTTACTAATATCTCTCTTTGTTGACAGACTTCTTTGTCTATGATTCGCAAACTCAATAATTGCCTTTGTCTTGTGTGTTTTCAAGTTAACAACACTGTTATAGACATATAAAGTGTAAATTCTCGAGAACCTAGAAGACTTCAGGAAGAAAGACTTCAGAGGAGTCAGGATCAAGCATACGCCTTCACAGCTGTGCACAGTTGCGACACACTGTAAAATAATTAAAACGGTATAGTGGATTCTTAGGGAACTTGAAGCTACGTTGACTCGTCTAGAGAATGTAGTAATCAGCTTCGCAGTTTCAATTTGACTTCACGGATACATGCAGATACAGTCAGCTTGTGCTGTGGTAGCTACTGATGACACCAGGTCGACATTGGCCTCTAATGCCACATTAAAGCCTATCGACAGATTACAGATGCAAACGCAAGGTTATCTCCGTGTTTGGGCACTGCCTTTGAGTCCACTGGCGCGAGGATCACTTTGCGATACACTGGAACGATACCGCAGTTAGAGCTGTAATCGTACAACACAGATATATCTAACAATGTGTATTGCACTGTGCATGAATATATTACATACGGTAAAATGTGTACCAAGTAATAAAATACCAAGATTAAGTGGGATGTGAATGGGATGCGACTGATAAGGAGCAATATAGACCGTCCGTGGATTCAGAGTGTTAACCATTAACATAAGATAAAAACCGTGATAACGTAACCTATTCTATCAGTATGTCAGGCTGTGTTTTCAAGAATCTAAAAGCAAAGACCTCAGAAGCGTCAAAGATGGAGTCGGACAGCGTAGACTGAGTACCTTCCCCCGTTATGCTTCACAGTTATCTTCCCAACTCTATATAGTAGCGATATGCTCTATTATAAGAAAGTGTCAGTGGAAAGAACGTAGGGAAAAAATAAATGAGGACTTGAACAATATAAATCCGTATAGTATGAAACCTAATACGAAACTCAAGATAGAGCCTACATAGAGCGCACTGTGTATGGATATATATGGTATATTAGTTACTGAAATTCGAAGATTGGATGAATAGGCTGGTAACAGACGTAGTCTCAGAATTTTAATCATATCTTGTCAAAGTAAAGTGACAAGAGTGTCAAAGATGAAGTCGGACAGCGTAGACTGAGTACCTTCCCTCGTTATGCTTCACAGTTATCTTCCCAACTCTATATAGTAGCGATATGCTCTATTATAAGAAAGTGTCAGTGGAAAGAACGTAGGGAAAAAATAAATGAGGACTTGAACAATATAAATCCGTATAGTATGAAACCTAATACGAAACTCAAGATAGAGCCTACATAGAGCGCACTGTGTATGGATATATATGGTATATTAGTTACTGAAATTCGAAGATTGGATGAAATAGGCTGGTAACAGACGTAGTCTCAGAATTTTAATCATATCTTGTCAAAGTAAAGTGACAAGAGCGTTAAAGATGGAGTCAGGCTAAGTCAGCACAGGACTTTCACTGTATTTCTCAGTAATCTTCCGAAATCTATACATGAGTGATATATTTTATTATGAGAAATTATCAACGTAAACAATGTGATGAAGTAATAAATAATAATTGAAACAGCATAAATTCGCATAACATGGAACCCATCATTCAAAATACATTAGAGTCCACTGTATATCAGTGTAACAACATGTGGTATATCGGTTACTAAAATTTGAAGACAAGATACATAAACGATACATAGTATCAGCATGTAAGTTTTAATATAAAATAAACATCTACTTTCCTCGTATATCCACGCAAGCTTAATATTGAAGAGTCCAGAGACGTCAAAGTTACACTCAGGCTAACCAAGCATTCTCACAATACCTCGCATACTAATTTCCCCGGCTCTACATCTCGGTGTCTACGTTCTATCACAAGAAACTATCAGCGAAGACGGCGTATGTACCTAACGAATAACTGAAAACTTCTCCAAAGCGAATTCATATCACGGAGAGCATGTCCTAGAAGTTCTATCAGAATGCAGAGTGTAGCGACATAAATGGTATATCGGTTACTAAAATACGAACACACGGTGAGGAGTTTTAGAAAGCGAGTTATCGAGCTGGGGCCATTTGAGATAAAACATCGGACGTGACTGGAAGGGTTAACTTTGGTGTCCGGAGGTGAAGTACGTTTTGAATAACCCGGTGCTGCGGCATGGAAATCCCTAGCGTGGAGGAACACACAGGAATGGCCGGTATAAAGCGTAATGGCTCCTATCGGGGCTACCCCGAGCGTTAATGCGCCATTAAATGACTCTATACAGCGGCAATAAAGTCAATGGTACTGATTGCGTTTAATAGAAATAATCAACGCGATGTGTTTCTAGAGATGCTCTCGAGCAGAGGAAGATGTACTTTGTAAGGCTGAATGAAAGCTCAATTACGGTATCGACAACAGAGGTTGAATACCTTTTATGTGGAAGGTGATTCATAAATGGCATACGAAATAATTAGGCGATTGTAGAGAACAGGCTGTATCGAATAAAAGAAATTTCTTCGTGATTTTTTAATACCGGCAACTACCGACCCGTAATACAGGTCTGTACCTAAATACAGAAATCGCGATAATTAAAATGGTACTCTTTCTGTCTTTATGGTGAGTATTATTTTTGCTGGAGGTAGCTGTATATCGTCACTAGGTCGTCCTCAGTTGGCGACGGTTAATGACGGACCAAATTTCATTGAGGAAGGTTGTGGATAGTGGACTGTATTTTAGGTAGTAGTTTCGGATAACTATTCTGAATTGATCTCCCGGATAATTCTTCTGATCTGATCTGCCTTGTGACTGCTCTGTCAGTGGTTATATAATCTTCGTCTCTTTGCTGATTGGTTGCTATTACTATTGGAGGTGTACCCTAGCTCCAGCGTCTTTCGATGCTGGTGGTTGTTTAAACAATCTAGGTCCTTGTGCTTGTCGCCTTGAAGGGTGATATATAGCTGCTTGTTACGGTTACCCAAGTGGTGGCTTAGGTGACAACGAGTGTAAAAAGTCAAGGGACGCTGACAGTAAGGACATAAAACAGAGCTTTCACTAAAAGATTTACAGTCCAAAACAAAGGGATGACCGTGGTACCGAAAAAGACCTTTCACGAATTAACAGTAGCTATATTTTCAATAATTGCGAAAAGGGAGGTGATCTTCAGTCACCATTTCATAAAATTTGGAAGATCGATATTAATTAATATATCAACTTTAAACATTTACGCTACGATTTAACTTTTGGTTGCCGTGCCACGCTCTACAATATAACATGCGGTAAGGCGTTACATTGAAGCCGTACCGCGTCTGCGAGCTAACTGTTAGCCGACGTGACGGACACGTCGTTTTTGTTTCTGCGACAAATATCTATCGACGTGGTATACACGTCGCTGGCGACTTTGGAGCAAAAGCATCTCGACGCGCGTGGCACGTCTTTATAGCGCAAGTGGTTAATGTAATGTAACCGTGTACGAGGTATCGAAATGAAATAATTCTACAATTCTATTATTATACAATTCTTTATTTACTGATGCGTGGCACGTCTTTATAGCGCAAGTGGTTAATGTAATGTAACCGTGTGCGAGGTATCGAAATGAAATAATTCTACAATTCTATTATTATACAATTCTTTATTTACTGCTCAAAAAGGTATCGTCAGTATTTTAGTAAATAATCCTTGAATTTCTTCTTTTCTCTAGCCAAAAAATCGTCGAGTGCAAAGGGTTAACCCATCGCGCTACGGTGAAACTCGAAAAAGCCGTGTCAAACCCGTATACCTGAATGATCAGGGAAGGAGCCATACGATGGAGCCCAAGTGTTGGAATTTGAAACACGATATCTCACGACTGAACACGAGATAACCGGGAGCCCATTCGAGATTTTCATACTTGGCCCGAGATTAGGATCACGAACCAGACTCGGGATATTCATGTTTGGCCTGAAATGTCGATAACGTGTGAGACTCGTGATATTCATGTTTGACCCGAATTGTCGATAACGTGACAGACTCGTGATATTCATGTTTGACCCGAAAAGTCGATCACGAGTCAGACACGTGATATTCAAGTTTGGCCTAAAATTTTCAGCACGGGTCAGACTCGTAAAAATAGTGCAAGGGGTTAAAATGACTTACAAAGAGAGTACAAGTCCGTCAGGTCATAGATTTCGAATTCTACTACTAGAATTATTTGCACCGGTAATTATGAAGGTAGCCTAAGGATATTGAAAATTTTGTCCTGGAAATGTATAATAAATTAATTCAAACTCGATCTAATCATTTAATCTATATCTATCTTATTAAAAACTACTCCATTTTATTTTAATATAAACGAATACAACGCGAAATAAGTAATAAAATTATTGTTTTATACATTACAATGTATAAAACATTGTTTTAATGTTAAAAATAATAATTCCTGATAAAATTTTATAACGATAAAAAAGGAAAAAAAGAAAAATATTTGGAGGAATAATTTAATAATCGCCTTCCAATGTTATTTTGTTTTTAAATATGTTATTATTCTTTACCGTGTTATTTCAACAAGCGAATATAGTTTGTAATGTATAAAACTCCGTCGGATTTAAAATTTATTTTTGCCCCTTTTATATTTCTTTTTTAATAATATCAGTAACGTCTAATGCGACACAGCCTTTGATAAATAAATTCCACCCATTATTTGCGAGCTTTACTCCTCTTCCGGTTTCTGCATAAAACACGCTTTTAACATTTCCAACATGCTCGTCGAAGAAGATCGTAAAAAGCTTTAAGAAACTGCAATCCCTGGCGGATAAGTATAGATTTCAAAAGTGGTTTAAAATCGATTCAAAACAGATTTCGCAGAATAAATTTAATTTTATCGCCATTATTCGCACCTATTATGCAAATTCCGTTTTATACTGTTCGTAAATATTTCAAGCTTACGAAACATCGTCGGATAATTTTTAACACTTTGACCACCGTATTAGTCAGCTGTGAACAGAGCCTGTTTTCTCAGTGGGGTCATCAGCAGTCATATCATTGACAGGGGTGCAGCGATAACTTAGAATGGTTAAAATAAAACGGATATCGAGGACCA
Source organism: Eufriesea mexicana (assembly GCF_001483705.2). Taxonomy (NCBI): domain Eukaryota; kingdom Metazoa; phylum Arthropoda; class Insecta; order Hymenoptera; family Apidae; genus Eufriesea; species Eufriesea mexicana. Next base: position 54,516 of record NW_016912705.1, read on the forward strand.
AAATTTTTATGAAACATAATTATTTTTATTATTATTTATTTATTTCGTATCTTTCGGTTTCGAAAGGCTTCCGATTGCGTGGAATATAATTTATTTATTATAAAATAAAAAAATAGAAAATATACACATTCCACGATTAAAAATTTTAACCCCTTTGACTTTTAATAGGTTTATATAGCCCTCAACCATTTTATAGTATTCATGACTCATCTATTGGGTCAGACAAAAAATAATAATAATATTCCGTTTGGGAAAAGTTATACTACATAACATATTCAAAATTTTGATCTACAACAGATAATACAAATTAGGAGCATTCAAAATGAGAATCAAAAATAGAACATCATCAATGGTAAAAATTTCACGCCATTTCACTGCACAAATTGATTAACTGCATAAAACAAAAAGTGGAGAAATGCAACGAAATAATGTATATTGTTTTTTAAAATTCCCTTTATAATTTAAATCGAAATAAATATCGTAGAATGCATAAATACAAATGTAACTTTCATCTAACGGTATATAAAATTTATAAGAAAAAATAGCCAAAAGGTAATCGTTGGTAATGTTACCATTTTTACGTTACCGGAAGAGTTAATCGATTTGGCAAGTGAAAAAGTAATAAATTTAAATTTTACTAAATTTTACTGAAATTCTGATAAGACGGCGCTAAAAAATTCACCGTTATCATTCGTGGCTTGCTAGTGCATTCGAGTTGCATTATTGCAGAGATTTGCATTAGAGTACGGAGTTAATCAAAGTGACCTCTGAAATAAATTATTTATTATTTAGTGGTCAAAAATTTTTGTCGTTTAATGGTGTTGATCTTAATTATCGGGGAAAGTTAATATAAATATAAAAAGTTATGACTATACCAAGTGCTTTGACACTTAAATTTCAGATTTTTTGAAAAGTGGAGTTAATCGAGTTATGCAGTGAACAGCTAATAACGAAATTAACGATAAAAAAAATCTATGAAAGCAAATCAATTTATTTTTTAAACATTTCTTACCGAAATCAAATAAATATAGTAATTTTTAAGTGGAATAAATAACGCGAATTTTTGTAACTCTCGTTATTAAAAAAATTCTGTGTATCAAAACCTTGATTGTCATAAAATCCTGTATTCCAAAGAATGAAAATATAAAGTTGTACCAAAAACGGAAGACACTCGATGTCAAAAGAGTATCCGAACTCCGGTGATCCTCAACTATAAGTGACAGTGAAAAATGATATTCGAAATGTCCGCCATTTTTTTTTTTTATCTAAAGTGAGCATCGTAATCCGGTTTTTCCATTCCAGAGACGTATTACTCACTGCGGGAGCATGAACGTTATAAACTGAAAATCATTATACTTCATTGGATCCGTTCTGGGAATCACGCTGGAGGAATCGTCACTGGTATTACACAATGGACCATTCTGTTCCATTATTCCTCGTTTCCGCGAAAAACCAGCGAGAGATACGGATATCATGGCGATGCAATAAAGTTAAGAACGGGGCGCCTGCGTGGCTGCCGCGAATTAACGAATGCAAAATAGGCCAACGTATCGGACTTCCGGTTTCTATGCAAAATCAAATCGTTACGATGACATTGGTCTCTTTTTCTGTTTTTCTTTTTTATTTTATTTTAGAAGGTAATTCCATGCCCGTGATATGGCGAAAGAGCGATTCTCGAGTGTATACTTAACCCGTGGAACGATGCTTTGGTGTTTGGTTATTAAACCGGAAGTCGTAAAGGCGCACCGCGTATAATAAAAAATAATGCGAAGATTATGTTGCACGCGAAAATTATATAACGCTATTATCGTTTTTAGAATACTGTGTGCAACACGCTGCGTTGGGGAAGAGAACGATGATGGATAAAAAGTGAAGGTTCAGACAGCTTAAGGGAATATTAATGGTGTAGTATATGGTGCAACGATGTGATTGTATTGTTGGATGTTTGTGAATGAATTAGTATGATGAAAATTAATTTCGGGAAGAAAATATGTAACATCGTTGTAATTCTAGGAAATTGAACGTGACAGTCTGTATTACAAAATGATGGAAATACAGTAAAATTAAACATTAAATTATTTAACTATTTTAATTAAACTAGAATTAATTGTACACTTAAATGTTGAATTATTTTAAGGGAATTAAATTAAAGGTGGAAAGTGTATAACGTTGTTATAATTCTGAATAATTATATGCAACATTATGTATTACAGAATAAGATAGAAATACATAAAAATTGAATGTTAAATTATTTTTAACTATTTTGACAAGTTGACTGCCATGGTGGACATCACCTACCGGCGCTTATTTCCTCAGTGGGGCCATGGTGGTCACGAGTGTCTGGCGATACTAATTTTTTTAATTTATATTTGTTGCACTCTAACCAATTTTTGAATATTTGAAGATCGTAAATAAATAGAGAAGTTTGAATAGAAGACATTAATAATTTGCACCATTTTTCTCTTTGCCATATTGTTTGATAATTCATCGCTATATTTTTACAGTGACCCCCTGATCGTAACGAATAAAAAGTGCGTAGCAGTCAAAGTGTTAAAGAATTAATGATGCACTTGAATGCTGAATCATTTTAAGGGAATTAAATAAAAAGGAAAAGGTGTACAATGCTGTAATTCTAGAAAATGATATGTAATATTCTGTATTACAAAATAAGATAAAAATGCATAAAAATTGAATATTAAGCTATTTTAAAGAATGATTGGTACACTTTAATATGAAATCACTTTGAAGAAATATTAATGGTGGCCTATATAGTATTGTAATTAACTCGCATTATACAGTAATTGCATACTGAATTTTAATTTCTTATCCCCACCTTTGAATATTTATTTTTCACATTGAGTTATCTGAAAACAATAATCTTCGATAAATTAATATTTATTAGTATCAGTAGCTCTAGCATCAAAGAAGTTCATGTTAAGAGGACCTATGCAAGTTTAAGAACGAAGGTTAAAAATCGCAACTTATTTCTGCATCAGCTAATAGCAGGCTTTGCGAGTTGCTTAGCCATGCTACGAAGTTGGCCTAGAACGTGCTTGCAAGGCATGATTTTGAATTTCAAATAATCGTGGAATCGTTTGGAATGACAAAGAACGTTGATACGAATTTTGCATAGATAAGAAGTCGTGTTTAAAATTCTTTCTTTATCGCCAAATGCAAATAGCGAAAAAACTTGTTGTTTGAATATTTAACGAAGTTCGATAATAAACAACGAATTTTGCAATTCGTAGTTCAAAAAAGAAATACCACTACAAACCATAACTATGTTTAATTATAAGATAATATAGTCTTTACAGTGAATTGAATCATAAAATTGCCAAGCCTTTCAAAAGCTCTGGCACTATGATTTCAAAAGCTTCAAAAATAGTGTCGATCACTTTAATCTCTGCACGATTCGTTTAATAATAAAATATTAATAATTAAATAAATTATTCACACAGTGTAGTTGACAAATAATTACACAGAAAATTCCCACGAACAAAATTAATTCTTCCACAAATGTTAATACCAACGAAAATTTTTAAATAAATTATCCACACAGTGCAGTTAAAAAGAAATATCGGTAATTGGGACAAAATTACATAATAAAATTCCCACGTTTTAAAATTAATTCCTCTACAAATGTTAACACCAAGGAAAATTTTTAAATCAATTATCCACACAGTGCAGTTAAAAAGAAATTTCGATAATTGGGACAAACTTACACAATAAAATTCCCACGTTTTAAAATTAATTCCTCTACAAATGTTAACACTAAGGAATATTTTTAAATAAATTATCCACACAGTGCAGTTAAAAAGAAATTTCGGTAATTGGGACAAACTTACACAATAAAATTCCCACGTTTTAAAATTAATTCCTCTACAAATGTTAACACTAAGGAAAATTTTTAAATAAATTATCCACACAGTGCAGTTAGAAAGAAATTTCGGTAATTGGGACAAAATTACACAATAAAATTCCCACGTTTTAAAATTAATTCCTCTACAAATGTTAGCACCCAAAAAATTTCTAAATAAATTATCCACACAGTGCAGTTAAAAAGAAATATCGGTAATTGGGATAAGATTACATAACAAAATTTCCACGAATAAATTTAATTCCTCCACAAATGTTAGTACGTAAGACAATAGTTTGGAAGTAAGAATATGGAAGTGAAAATAAAGGAAGCGATACAAAGTTACGATACAGGCGTCGTAGGGTCGACAATAAATCTAATTTCCACGGCTTATTGAAAATTCAACGAGATTAAAGGCAGGAAATGCAAAGTTTCATGGGGACGACTCGCACGATAAATCAACGTGACTCGGTTCGTCCTTCTTTTCCAGTTGACGCTCAAAGGTCTTCGATCTCTGGAGAAAAAGCGGCGGTGGAGATCAGAAATAGTCGATTTGTTCTCAGGTCACCGGGTCACGTTTTATATTCGACGAGAAATAAGAAATTTATGAAATAACTCGCGATCAGGCGAGGAAACGCTGCTTCTCGCCTTGTTATCCAACCTCGCGGCCATCTTGGAGAAAAATTTCATTTCGCCTGCCCACTCTAGAATCCATGCAACCCGTGGAATGTCGATCTTCGCAATAAATCATTCGCATCGCGATGGTACTTCGTTCAAACGAATAAACGCGATAACCAAATGGACAAAGAATTTAATTATATCGTTATCCTGTCCTCTTTTATCCTGTGTTCTTTTGTCTGGGAAAAAGAAAGAGAAAATAATACATGGACGCTGCATTGTTCGCGTGATACACTAGCGCCATCTTCTTCTCCCGAATAACGCTCCTGCGGGCTAATTTACGATTTAGTTAATTTATATTTGCATTTTTAACGGCGATACGTTGAGGGCGATACAAAATTCGCGGAACGCGTGTTAGGTTAGGTACGATGCATCATTATAGGTGGCTCTCGCGAATGTTATCTTTCTAAACTCGCTACTGTAGTGGCTTACTAGTGGAGCCCTCGCTCACTGTTTCAATTAAATGATCGTTTTCATATGCTTTGTTTCACAACATTTTATAACAGCGTTAATAATATACAGATAGAACACACAGTCTTTGTTTTTGATACGCCAGTGTCAGGTATGAATTATTGCTTCCCGTTTAAATAAATATATGTAGAATAGCAATGAGTATGGCCTCGAGGAAGTGCCGGGAGTGTTTGAACTTAGAACAAAGGTGATCGCGCGCCAGAGGTTAGAATGGATCGTAATGTTTCCATCTTTGACACGTCGCTTCGTTCTATCAGAGAGACTTCGCGGTGACATCCGTCGTAGCGAAAGGGTTAACCAAAATGTCGTCGAGTGTAAAGGGTTAATATCTCGATTATAAAGAAGATATTTATATAATGACACGTTAATTGAAAATGTATACGGAGGTATAATGTTTCTATTACTGTCACCTGGAAAGTCATCCTGCCTATATAACTGCCAGTCAGTGACAGTCACTTAACACATCTTGCGCAAGTTCTTTGCCGCCAAACTCTCACCGCGTAGCGGGCGATATTTTACAATTCGTCCTGACATCGCACATGGCGTGGTTCTTTCTTTTGCAAACCTATTGTCAGCCAAATCCTATGTACTGTTGCCTGCTTCCTAAAATCAATGGTTAAAGAATGCCTCGTGTCCGGTGACCCGGGGGAAATAAAGAACAATTTGTAAAGTAAGTAAAGATGTGATAATCCGTGCACAACGACTTTAGTCGCTTCCCGCGCAAGATGTGTTAAGTTTCTGATACTCACATTTGCCTTCTAATATTTATATGTAGGATTGGAAATGACCATGGGGCCGAAAGAATGTCGGAAGTGTTTGAACTTGGAACAAAGGTGACGGCGCGCCAGAGGTTAGAATGGATGTGCATGACAGAGCCGAGTGCGATAGACGATTGGAAGTTAGTTTACAAGTGCGGCATATGCTTGAAGTACTTGGTCCACCGAGGCTGCGGGAAAAAGGCAAGCTTGGAAGGAAAGGCTGAATGTGAAAAGAGGACAGAATGAATGGTTTAAATAAGGGTGCAAGGACGCAGGCGAGTCAGAGTGTGCAAGAAGTCCAAGTCAGTCTAACAGTTCAATCTAAGACAGTTTATCAGTCAGTCGAAGAATGTCCAAAGTCTAAGAGTTTTCAGTCAAAGATAGTGTGTCAAAGTCTGAAGTCAGTTTATAAGAGTCAGTCTGAGAAAGATCAGAAAAGAGTGCCCATAGCGAATCTCTCTTGTCTCGTAGCCAGCCACCGCCATTCTATTTATAAGCTTATTTTATTCTATTAAGAAGCCAATATTTCAAAATTGGCTGTTTAAGCAACAACGTAACAATTTGAACGCGTATAATTAATATTTGACCATGAAATATTTAGAATCGCTCTTTTTAAATGCTATTTCATTGCATTGAATAGTTCCATTTATAAAGAATTATTGTTATTTTTATTTATAATCAGTTCGTTTATATTATTTGCGTTATTGCAATTAATCGAGTCGTAGGGATTCTGTTACTCCGTCATTTTACTTTCTATAATCCAAAAATACGTCAATGGACCAGTTAACCGATTACCTAGTGCAAAAATGATCAAAAACAATGTTATAAAGAAAAATCGAATTATTTTATACCTCCATATCGCAACATAACAATATTTAAAACATTTATACAATTACACGAGTATTTAACATTCGATATTTCAATATTCCGTACTTTAAAAATTATTCAATATAAAAAAATTAATCAGTATAATTACAACAATTATAATTAGAATATACAATATAATAAAAACTATTCAGTACAGGATAAAAGGGTATTCAAGACCAGGGTCGATACCTCAATAAGAATCATTCAACTTCCCACGGTAATATCTCGGCAGAAATATTTCGTTCCATCCATCGGAAAATATTTTTCAGAAATATTTCATTCCATCCCGTAGGAAAAGAGAGAATCAGAGCGATCCGACTCTCGAGAACTATCTGGAACTACACGCGAATGAGAAAAGAGGAAGATAAACAACTGCCGTCCGCATATACACAAACTTTCCACACGAAAATCGCGCGCCTGCGTAGCCAAGGGCGGCCGAGTACCCGGTGTCGCCACGGGGCGGCGCTGTCATGCGCAGTTGGCGGTGCGCGCACGAAGTTCCGATTCGACGAGTTTAACGACATGCGGTTTCCTTCTCGAGTTGCCGATCGAAAATTCGCTGAATGCCGTACGATTCACAGAGGTTCGATTCATCGCCGGGAATCGAGGGGCGAATAAACGAGTGGCGGACTTGGCGTGAGACGGGAAAAAGGAACGACAGGCGCAGAGACGGAACTGTGGCAGCTGCGGCAAGCGAAGAAAGGGACGGAATCGAGGAGAGAAGCCGGTGAAGATATCGCAAACATACGGTCACTTGTTCTCCCGACTTACATGTTAATTTATATGTGCGTCCCGGCCTCCGTGGCTTGTACCACGGATCCGTACAGATATCCTAGCGAGAGATCGCGTATATACAAAAATGTCCAGCGTTTTCTCCGGTCTGGCGTGTCTCGCCGACCGCGGTAAGTGTAAATCATCTGTTGTCATCGAGGTAAGCGCGCTCGAGTATCTGCTGGGAGATCTTTTACGCGCGGTTAGAAGTATGCCCATTGATCTTGTTCAGCTTCTTTTACTTGTCCCGAGGTGGAGCTTTTCGGTATAATGCTGCGCGGTTTTCGCCGTTGCTTGGGCATGCGCGTTGTCGCTCTTCAATGGGATGGATGAGGGATTCGAGAGGAATTGAATTTACCGCGCTTGGCTATACAAATTTTAGGTTATGTTGGATACACGTTTTATAATAATTGTGTGTTGGTTTGGTGATGAGAAAATTACTTACATTGGATAATGTAAATGTATGTCTTGGGATAAATTATTTTTTTGGATAAACGAAGAATCACTGCTTTTTATTTCTTTGTAAATTTTAGGTTATGTTGGGTTTGTATTTTATGGTAATTATGTATCGATTAAGTGATAAGAGAGGTATTTCTGGTCGGTAATGAAAGAATCAATGGTTCTGCAATAAATTATTGGTTGAGAGGGGCGGGGGGGGGGGGGGGGAGGAAGACATGGTGTTTTTTTTTTTTGTG
>NW_016912705.1:63784-90380 GCF_001483705.2 Eufriesea mexicana
TGGGGGAGGGGGGGGTGAAGAACCATTGTGTTCTATTTTTGTGTGAATTTCAGATTTGTCGGGTAAAGTTGGGTTTGTATTTTATGGTAAATGTGTATTGATTTAGTGCCAAGAGAGATATTTATATTGGCTAATATAAAAATTAATTGTCTTTTAATCAAATATTTCTTTCAGGAAAAAGAATCATTTTCTAATTTGAGATTAAAGGAGTAAATTTTTTTTATAAATAAATTTGGACTTTTGTAATATATTCGTAATTATTATCCTATGTAAATATTAGAGTTTCAGATATAGTATTGGTTTCAGGAAATAAAATTATTATTATAATTAAAATGCAAACTTGAACTAAATATATAATGAATTATAACGTGTATATAAAAATGATAAATTTAGCTTCTGCAAAAATCAAGAAGTTGAAAATGTACAATATATAAACAAGAATTAAAAATAAAATGAATTATTTCAACATATTTGAATACAATTTAAAGGAATACATCTGGAAGTATATAATATTCTTGAAATTATAGCGTTTTAATTGCTGAACCTCCAATGATTACATAATTAATTACCCGCAGCCCAATTTTTCAAACACCGATGAGTCATATCGGGCTTATTACTTGATCGAATTAACATTTCCTAGGAGATCCTTTTTGATATATAGCGCACACTTGGCCAACCATAGGTTTCTCTCGACAATAAAACTTGCTGCGGGTTCATAAGATGAAAACAATAATAAAACCTAATTAAACGATCTTGTCAACCATGACAGGGAGGATAACAAGATGGTTCCATTCTCTCCAATTAACTTTGTATTAAATGAAAAATAACAATAAAAATGACATACTTAGGAAAAATATTTAGTTTATAATGAAAATATCTGATTAATAAATATTTAATTAATAAATCAAACTATCCTGTATGTATCCAAAATTTTTAATACATATGGTACAAATAAAAGAAGTAAATTGTGTTAAGCTAAATTTATGTATTATTATATATACTTGGATCTAAAATTAATTAGATTTGATAGCTTCCTGGTATTGGTATCTTCACAAAGCATAGAGCAATTATGTTACCTTTGTAACATAATTTTACAATGTATCTTCAACAATCCTCGATATGTAGAATAAAAAAGGAAATTCTAATTGTATCCTTATATGTATGACAAAAATAAAAATTGGAGAATATCTATGGTTCGAAAAATATTTCTCCTAACTAAAATCCAGTCCCAAGATGTGAGGGCCTGTGCCCACCTAATTTTGTAGTGCCTACAGTACAACATATCATGACAAAAACACTCACTGAAGCCACACATCAACCACAATTTGGAAGAAAAACGTCACGGCCTACTATAATTCATAAAAGAAACCAAACTGTTACCAGAAATACTATAGTTACACACAGAACACACCTACTAAAACGTTACTGATAACCAGAAGAAAGAAGAAAATATTTGCATAAGCTGATGACTATACAACAGGAATATCTTCCAATTATTTAAAACTTAATATTCGATGAAATCTCCCGAATTTAAAAATTATTATTACTATAGTTACACATAGAACATACTTACTAAAACGTCACTAATAACCAGAAAGAAAAGAAAATATTTGCGTAAGCTGATGACTATGACTATGACAACAGGAATATCTTCGAATTATTTAACAATTAATATTCGATACAATCTCCTAGATTTAAAAATTATTATTCCAAAGAATCTTCTGGATTAAATGTAATTTCTCATTGTTAACACTATAACTACCAACCCAGTGAAAATGACTGGTCCCAGAATTTTCCTTTTTGCAATCACAGAACACATACACCTGCTTTAAGAATAAAATTGGTACCAACTCATATTAAGAAAGAACTGTAATCAATATATTCACTCATATTCACCGTACCGCCGAAAATGACTGTAATCTGTGCACGTTATAGTTAGGTACCCATTAAAGATCGGTAGTTCTAGTGTTAATGCCAAAAATCTTCATAAATGTACATATAGCTCTCCTCACTCCAACTATGGAAGCTCGTATCTACCAATTATAAACATATAATTGCCTACAAGATGGTACAGGACAGATTAGATAAAAGAATAAGAAAGCATTCTGTTGTTGAATGCAGTGGATGGGTTATGGTTTACTGAGATAATGTCTCAGAATCAGAATAACTATACGTGCTTTATTTATGATAGCTTGGAAGGAAGTGTCTTCCACCGTCTTTATTTGTATAGCTAAAAGACTTTATTAATCATAATAAAAAGAAATGGACAGTAGGAGGAAGGCATACGACATTTTACGTTTCTCGAATAGCAATGTGATTCGCTGGGCGTTGAAGAATGAAGAATGACGAATGAAGATCGTGACGAAAGCGTGATGCTGTCGCATCGTGTATATACGAGTGTGCATTATTTTACATTGCATGCTGCGCGGAAACGTACAGCAAACGATGTCCTTATGCATCCACGGAAGGTCTCATGAATCCACGCATCGACAGACAATAGGCCCCGCGAGCAAATAGTTTCAACATATTCCTGCACTGAAATTGCAGCTCCATGTGGTTTCGCCATAAATTCGCTTGACTTTGAAATTCTATAATAACAGCCTGATATCTTACTTAATCCTTATATCGATGATTCTCAACCAGTGATACGCGTTACACTAGTTGCAGGATGAATATTTCTGGGTGATACATGAACCGAATTGGATTGTATAGAAAAAAATGGTTAAATTACGTAGAATGAGGTATATTATAATTAACAGGTATTATATATAGAGTCTTGATTGTATTTATATTGGTGGTATGGAGCAAGGAAAGAAGTGGAGAACCGCTGGCGTGTATTATCAAAGGTGACTACAGTCATCCCACGAACAGTGGGTTTATGTTGAAGGTAACTACAGTCATCTAACTAAATTTCGCGTTAATTAATCCTTTCACGAGTAAACGTTTAAGCAGCCTTAAGACGATTTTCCATTTAACTCACTAGCGCCACCACGGTTCGTATCTACGATAAACGCGTCGTGAAATTATTTTCTAATTTTACTGATGTAATCTTGGATTTTTCTTCTTACTACTTCTTAGTCACCTAACTAAATTTCGCGTTAATTAAACCTTTTACGAGTAAACGTTTAGGCAGCCTTAAGACGATTTTCCATTTAACTCACTAGCGCTACCACGGTACGTATCTACAATAAACGCGTCGTTGAATTATTTTCTAATTTTACTGATGTAATCTTGGATTTTTCTTCTTACTACGAGTTTCATATTGTTTGTACTATATTATTCGCACAAATTTTTCAACCATAATTGTGAAAATATACATACATGTGATAATGATTTTGTAGGTAATACAATTGATTTGGTATAGAACGAGATTCCATTATTGTTATAATATAGTTACAATGATATTTTGTTATAGTATATCTTTCTTAACACCTTCATTAACTAAGGAAATCGGAGTTATCCAATATTGAGTACTCTCTGTGCTAAAGATAATTATAATTACCTGTCAAAATTGGTATTAATTAATAACTCTGCAATTATTTTGAGATATAATTTTTAATAATCAATAATTAATTAATAATTAACAATATCCTGACCTGCCTTTCATTACCAAAGGTGATTACAGGTACTCAAATTAAACTTTTGCTGTATATTAAAGCCCTAACTCCCTGTCAAAATTTGTATCGATTACCAACTCTGTAATTAATTACATAGTTTTCGAATATAACGATGATTCAATAATAATACCCTAATAATAGCCTAATTCCTTTGACACTCCTGATACTACCAATATTAAATTCCCTCTCTGCACTAAGGATGATTACAGTCACTATAAATCACAATCCCTAATACTCTCACTAACTACACACATATAAAAATACAATCCACCAAAAATTCCTAAAACAAAAAGAAAAAATAAAAGCAAACGATAAGCCTTATCCTATTTGCAATTTCTTCTTAACCTTTTGTCTGCTAAAGGCGTATTATATACGCCTTCACAAGTCCATCAATATATACGAAAGGCGTATGTGTACGCCCTCACAAATCCATCAATATATACGAAAGGCGTAAATATACGCCCTCTGTATTTTTTTTACTATCACACCTTTATTAATGTTTTACCGATTGATTCAACATGAAATTTACCGTCCTATGTAACATAGCAACTAAATATCGGTAATTAATTTATTAATTTATTTGCCATTATTATTTTTTAATCCCTAAGAATGGTATCAAATTTCCGGATACTGTTTTGGTCACTAGTCAGTGGACAACCAGTCGCAGCGACTGACATGCGAAAAACGCGCCGTCCATATTGATGAAATCGTCCGAGTGCGCGCCGCAGTCAAAGGGTTAATAAAGAATTCCAATTTTATTCCCATGCATAATACCATGCATGATACCATCATTTATATATAAATGAAAACACATTTCAGCAAAACCCAAAGCCCAATACCGAAAAGGGAAAAGGAAAGAAATAAAAGCACACGATGCATCTATTACAAGACCTCCATCCACGTCGTGGCAGCACCATAACACACCCATTACACGTATCGACCCATAAGGCGCGATAAATAACATTTCGAAATCACGGATAGATACGTCGGTAATACATTTGTAACGGTATGCACACACATGGGCACACGCGATGTCTCGTGTTAAATAGAACATCAAAGGGCACTCGCGGGGCCCGCGACGTGCGTGCACTGCTAAAGAAAAGGGTGCAGGATTTATTGGTTCACCGTTGACTTAACGCTGACCGGCTTAACAGACTTTTCAATGAACAGACACGTGTTAGCGAAGGAACACGCGGAAGGGGTGTGATCGAGCACAGTGCTTGGCTTTTATACCTGCACGCGCCCCGGATTACCCCTTTTCGCCTGCCTGCAACTAAATCGGCATTAACACCGGTAATTCCCATCCCCTAACCTTCCATCCGAAGTCATAATTTCCCTCGCTATGCGACGTGTCGCTCGATCTATCCCGTCCATGCGTTTCCCTAACTCGAGCATCAAAGGAAGATCCCAGTCATCGAGCTGGTAACCGTGTTCCGAGGCTATCGATTGGCCTGCCGGGGGTTCTTGCAGTCATTAACGTGACTGTACTTCCTGACAATCCGTAGATACCTCCGAGTCATGGACAAAGATGCAGAATCATAGTACGAACGTCGAAATTCGAGCCAATTCACTGAGCTCGCTGCAAAGGCAACTTCCAGGGAACCTAAAACTTGATCAGCCGGTGTTAACGCGGTGTGAACAGGGATCAAAGGCATCGATACAGCATTGGCTGTCGGAGGAGTTGCAGTGTTAGGGGTGTTGCGGGAAGTTTCGATGAAAATGCTATTCGTGTAGCTCATTTTGGTCAGAGCAGGTTCGGTTAGGTTAGGCTAGGTTAGGTTTATTGCATTCGTTACTTGATTTTAGTGAGCAGAGATGACATTTTTGAAATGGTTCTTTTATTTCACTCATTTGCTCATCTTGCTGGTGTAAAAGAGGTGAGTCCATTTTTAGATTTATGAGATATAATTGTTTTAATTGTTAAATATAATTGTTTTTGTTGTTTTAATTTGATGTTATTCTGCTTGGTTGAAAATGTATGCTGTTTGGGGTGGATTATGGAATACATGGGAAATTATATAAGTTATATGGGAAAATCGAAACTCTATAGAATTCGAGAAAATTATTAATTTCAAAAATTTGAAATTTGATGCTTGTTTCATTATTCGAAATTTTCGAAACACTCTCTGAGAAGACTTTTCAGTGCATCTAATACTGAGGAAATTAGACTCAGGAAATTAAACTATAGTTGCCTTTTTCATCAAGTATAGTATTAGATGCACTGAAAACTCTTCCCAGAGAGTGTTTCGAAAATTTCGAATATTGAAACAGGTATCAAACTTCAAATTTTTCAAACTGGTAATTCTTTTTAATTCTACAGAGTATCGATATCCCATATAATTTATATAATTTCCCTATACCCAGGGGAAGAAATTATCCTAGACACAGGAAATAAATAAAATTTGTACTTGAAGCTTGACAAATTTTGGAAAGTTCAAGTCTCAGATTCGAATTTGAAGAATTCTGAAATTAGGTCACGATCTAGTTACAGTAATTATTGCATTCCTACTAAATACTAGACATATACTAAATATATACTAAAAATATATTAATATAACATTAAGAGATTCCATGATATTTATGCAAACGAATTTCGAGTTATATTATTACCGTATCTTGTAACGAAGAAATAATTTTGAAAGGAGTAACGAAATTTTATAACGAGAAGCATAATATCAGTTTCCAATCTAGCATTTATACTTGAAACCACAGCGCGACACTTATCCGGGCGAGTGACTTTTAATATAACCGATGAAAGGAGAAAGAACAAATGCAAGAGATGTTGATCTCCGCGAGGAGAACAATGCATATACACACACATCAATGACAAATTAGTATCGATGATATTCCATAAACTCAGCTCTAACAATAAAAACTGGTGGGGAGAGCGGAGGACGTTAAAGCGGGGCGGAATCCGGACGCTTATGCGGGTAGTACTACGTAGGCAATTACATTCATATGATACTTGACATAATGATATAAATATATCATTTTCTTATATTATATCGATACATTAATATTAATTAATATCATACTGATATGGTAATATGATATATATTAGGGTGTCCCATAAGTTTCTTCCTTTTTTTTTTTGATGCGAAACCAATAGACGATATTTGTTGTTTAAGGTTGATTTGCTGCGTTATATATGAACCGTTCTGCTCTATTACCTTCTTCCATCTCTCAGGAAGCCTCATTATGCCCTCTTTCCAAAATTGTTGAGACTTACTTGCAAAATATTCATCGAGGTGCGTTTTTATTTCGCTTTCGGATTTATGACATTTATTAGACAGAAACCCTTACAGTTTGATTGGGACGCTACCCGTTTGCAATACTACTTTGCAACACTTCATTTGTTACGTGACGCAATATTCCTGTTTCACTTTTTTCTTCTTTTCTGTTTCTTTCTGAGGAAAATGTAAACCTACCACTGACTCGGTTTGATCGTGTTTCATTGCGTGTTCATAGAATTTTTTGATACTTTGAAAGATTAACTAGACATTTATTAGACAGAAACCCACACAGTTTGATTGGGACGTTCTACCTCATCCTCCGTACTCACCAGACCTTGCTCCATCCGATTATTACTTGTTTCTCTCGTTAAAAAATTCTCTCCGTGATAAATGTCACAAATCCGAAAGCGAAATAAAACCGCACCTCGATGAATATTTTGCAAGTAAGTCTCAACAATTTTGGAAAGAGGGCATAATGAGGCTTCCTGAGAGATGGAAGAAGGTAATAGAGCAGAACGGTTCATATGTAACGCAGCAAATCAACCTTAAACAACAAATATCGTCTATTGATTTCGCACCAAAAAAAAGGAAGAAACTTATGGGGCACCCTAATATGTATGTGATAGTAGTTGATATAGATTTTAATACGTATCGATGTGAAAGAAAGTGTGCTCGAAAGAAATGACAAGTGGGGCTAGTATGCATGGAATGTTTATGGGAGCGAATTTAGGTTGTTATGAGAAACGAGTATGAGTATAATGAACGAAATGTGGTATGGTCTGCGTATTTTTATGTAACGTAATAAATTGAATTTTATTTTTATTTTTATTTTATGTAATGTATTGTATTTTATGTAATTTTATATTATGTAATGTATTGTATTTTATGCAATTATGTATTACGTAATGTAATATACTTTTATGTAATGATTGAAGAGAGGAGAAATGAGAAAGTAGTGGGATAGGTGAGTTGCAATGCAGAATTCATTGAGAGAAGACGTGAGAACGAGTATCAGAGTATAATCTGTTATTTAACAGAATATACTCTGTTAAATGAATATTAATTATTAATTAATATTTGTTTAATATAAATATTGTTAAATAAATATTTGTTATCTTCTAAAGATATTTTCTCAGCAGTAAATAGGAAATCGTAGAATTATTTCATTTTGATACCTCACGCACTGTTACATTATCTTAAATTTGACATACTAATTAATATCGATCTTCGAAATTTTATCAAATGGCGACTGAAGGGTGCCTCTCGAGTGCAGAGGGTAAATATATTCTTCATTACCTTATTATAAGTATAATAATATTTCTTTATTCAAAATCATTGTAATAATATTATTACATAATTACCTATAATACATATCTCAATATGCTATATACCATTAATAATAATTAAAATGGTACGATGAAAATAAATAGGTATACAACCCTCTCCCAATTTTAATAAAAATTAATATTAAATTCGCCAAGGAATGGATATTTTCAACAATTGACAACTCAAAAATCCTAGAACCAGTCATTCGAAAGTCATTTAGTGATTCTAAATGTAATAAATACGGGTATTATAAATAATTATGAATATACGATATAATTCTCTAATCCAAAGCCCCATTTTCCACATTCACTTTCTGCGAATCGTATATTACAGATACAAGGACATGTTCCCAGTATTTCCAATTTGGAAATGGTATTATAACATTAATCTTACCTAGAACGAATAATATATCGTTTCATTGTCGAGTCAACTATTATAATGCATAGAATATTACTTCGATAATCACTGTTGTCGAGCTGGTTTATGCGCGCATTTGTATAGGTAGATTTATACTAACAAGCGAGTTATGCACGTAGGTTTTGCAAACAGAATCTGGTAGAATGTTTGGATCAGGTAGAGCACAACGTTACGGAAGAAAGGGTGCTCGTACTGAGAATTGTTCGAATGACGAAAGTCCCGTGTACCCCATAAATTTCAACGTTTAAATTTACCACGTCGCTATTTTTAATCGGACTTTATTACCTCGATGATTCCCCTGAAGTTTCTTATTTTTCACCGCTGCCCCCGAGTTTACCTCCTACGTTAATGGCGGCGTAAAATTTAAGAAACTGTGGTCGTTGACATTTTATAGGGAGCGAGGGGGTGAGGTGGGCTCACCAAATAAAAGGTGTTAACGTTTAATTCTCTATGGGACTACTTTCATTAGTGTTACGAAATACAAAGAAACATTTCAATTTTGGGTAACGTTAAAGAAAACCGTATGAGCCGTTCACTGCACAAATTGATTAACTCCATAAAACAAAAAGTGGAGAAATGCAATGAAATAATGTATATTGCTTTTTAAAATTCCCTTTATAATTTAAATCGAAATAAATATCGTAGAATGCAGAAATACAAATGTAACTTTCATCTAACGGTATATAAAATTTATAAGAAAAAATAGCCAAAAGGTAATCGTTAGTAATGTTACCATTTTTATGTTACTGGAAGAGTTAATCGATCTGGCAAGTGAAAAAAGTAATAAATTTAAATTTTACTAAATTTTACTTAAATTCTGATAAGACGGCGCTAAAAAATTCACCGTTATCATTCGTGGCTTGCTAGTGCATTCGAGTTGCATTATTGCAACGATTTACATTAGAGTACGGAGTTAATCAAAGTGACCTCTGAAATAAATTATTTATTATTCAGAGGGCAAACAATTTTTGTCGTTTAATGGTGTTAATCTTAATAATCGGGGAAAGTTATTATAAATATAAAAAGTTACGACTATACCAAATGCTTGACACTTAAATTTAGGATTTTTCAAAAAGTGGAGTTAATCGATTTGTGCAGTGAGCGGCTCATATCACATTTGTGATTATATTCTTTGTGCAACTTTCGCTACTCGATATATTACATATAAATCTTCCTTTCTTTCTTACTTTCAATTTTTCTTATTAATTATTTTATTTATCTTTCTCAATCTATTAATTTTTCAAAGTCGTTGATTAGAATCCCTCTTTCTGAAAAATTTGCTTTTATACTTATTGTGATTACTTGTAAAGCATTGTAAGTATTATTATTTATATAGTCTTGGGATTATAATGGGGATAAGATAGGGATATTTTTATAAGCAATAATTTTCTGTTAAAATAATTTTACAGGAGAAAGTTGAGATGGGGGAAAATTAGGGTGAAAAATGAGTGTAAAAAACTATCGAATAGCATGTATTTAAAAAATATGTTATTCTAAAGAAATGTTTCCTAAACTATATTAGAGTGAAAAATGGCTCCTCGTCAGGAAAATTATA
Source organism: Eufriesea mexicana (assembly GCF_001483705.2). Classification (NCBI taxonomy): domain Eukaryota; kingdom Metazoa; phylum Arthropoda; class Insecta; order Hymenoptera; family Apidae; genus Eufriesea; species Eufriesea mexicana. The sequence goes on from NW_016912705.1 coordinate 73,933, forward strand.
ATATAAATAATGTATAACAGATCATGAATAATAAATCGCGAGTACTGAACATTAAAAACATAACAAAGCGTAATTTTAATCGTATAATTTGGGAATAAGTGAATAGAATATTAATAAAATATACGAACGTTCAGAAATTATTTTATTTACACGGTTCAATATATTTTTTGAATCTAAATATTAAATTAAATATAAGTATAATTATTCAGCTCTACTGTATACTAACTTTTCAGCAATAACGATTACGTTAATTTAAATATTTATTGTATTATGTACCATATAAATTGATGTATACGTGTGTTTAGCACAAGCTTAACATAAGCTATCAAGATCTATTTAAAGAGGATCTTTATAGCTACGTAGGAAGACACATAGTTCTGTTTGAGAAAATACTTATTCTAATGAAGACCGTTTGCAGACCTCATTTACTCCAACAAACCATTCACCTTTTGTCACGAGTATCTTTTATGCTTCTAATGATAAAGGAAATAATTCTCTCTCTTTTCCTTAAGCATCCTCTATGCACGTTAACTTTTAGAAACAACATAGCTGTTAATATTTACATTACGACTTGCTAATTAAAAAAAGGCTCAAAAAGTACTCCGAGGAATAAAGAAGCTAGAATAAATTTGTAAATCGACTTTCTAAACAAAGTGACAAATTATACAAATTTTGTAACTTTAAATTGAAATATAAAACACAAATATATAATAACTTATTAAAAATATAGTTAATCTAAAATAGATCAGGATTTAAAACAATCATAAATAACCTACTAATGCTTGTTCATAATCCGTACACTATGATTTAATTATAATAATTACAATTAACTCTGTGTTTTAATATTATTTAATTTTAATTAGCTACTATATACCTATTTTATTCCCAATAAAATTGTACAAATTTTTACGATTTATACAAATTCTGTGTATGTAGAAATAATCTATCTTCATGGAATTTAGTATGAAAAACTCACGATGAGTAAAACTCGTTATTGTAGTGTAAGTACTCAATGCAATCTTGACACTAGATTCACGGAACCCGTGAATTTGACGGAAGGGTTGTTCTAATTATACGATGGTAACAGATTTAGTTGACTTATATCAAGACTTAATATAATATTACTACAATTCGCGAGTGTGATTCTTATTCTTGAAGATTGATCGCTGGATTGCCGAAGAATTCTAAAACGTCTGAATAGATTTTCCTACTGAAAAGGTTGACAGCACTCTCTGAACTCTGATGGAACACGTTCCTTTTATAGTCAATAGCCGATTGTTATTTAAACTGAACATTCTGGAAGATGCTGGATTGTTCTGCACTGAAGTTACGATCCACTCCTCTTGGCCGAATATCGGGTGGATACGATCTCGTAACAATATATAATTGTTTTTAAATTAAACTAATCGTTAAAAAAAAAGGCACGTGGTTTCCTTTACCTGTCAATTTGACAGGTGTCCTTAGAAACAGGTATACAGATAGCGTCCGTAAACCTAGTGTTAAATAAAGTAGCAAAAGAAAAGAAATAATAATAACAATAAAAATAAATGCTAAAATACGTTCACTTTCAACATCACGCATAGACATAACTAATTATCTGTATAAAATAAAGTACATAAATTAAAAATACTGACATACATGTACTTATGTACATCAACTATGATTCCTCGCTGTACTTATATTTTTCTGCATACCCATTCTTAACCCTCTATGGACCGAATATACATTTTTCTTGACTATAAGAATTGCATGTAGCATAAAATCAACAAATATCAACCAATAAATTCAGCAGTTTCGACAATTTTATTATAACGAATTCACATCGAAAGTTTGAATTAACGACGTTTGTACTAGTGCCAAGATAATGTGCAATAGATAGACAAGATAATTTTCCACGCCATGTTGTGGGAAGAAGGTCATAGGGGGCCATAGAAGACCTAATCTATCATGATCGAATAACCGGTAAGTGAAAAAGAATTAGAATTTTAAAAATGGACCCACGGGATGTATTGTAGAAATAATTATAAATATATCGAAAGAAAAATCGCGAACTGGAGTGATAAAGACGATAACGTTGAATGTAGTATTTAATAAAATACCCATACATTAGCATGTAACTTAAAAGTTACACGGGCCCATAGAGGGTTAACGCGCCATTTTCAATAGTCCAAATTACACTTTAGAAGCAATATAGCTTCAAGCCCAACTATTTGCCTCGCGTTCGAAACTCGAACCGATCCTTGGGTATTTCTTACACGTTGTAAAATCTCCCTTGTGGGCCCTACTGTGGCTTTCAATACAACGCCAGGGTGAACGTCAGACAAATATTCCACGCGGAATATTTACCGGCCCATTGGTAATTAATTGCACGAGAAATTTCGATGCGACCGCGCCGATTCATTCACGGGACGCGTAATATTTTTGCCCGTCGCAATGAAAGGGGTCCCCGAGTCGTCAAGAAGGTTATCGTATTCAGTGGTAATCGGATATGAAAAATTTTCACCAAGGCCCGTTCGGAATGCTCAATTCGCTCGCATCCGCGTCTATGTAAATAGTTTAAGCGTCCGGATGAATATTTATGGCAACGATGCACCGGATGTCCTGGCCCTCGAATTACCATAACTCTGCTCGCGATTGTCATTGCCGTATTTCATCCGTCGGTTCTGCGACTGCAGTGCGCCCTCGCGACGCGTGGCGTAAGTTCGAGATGGAGAAGAGCGAAGAACAATGGCGTTCCGCGAACGATTTGTCTAGGTTATGTACGTGTACTGTAGACAATAGATACTTGATGTAATCGTAGTATATTTAAGGAAAATTATAGATTATCGTGTGATAATTGCGTATCAAAGATTAGTTTTCTAATAGTGAAGAAAATTAAAAGAGGTTGTAGTGAAAGTTAGGTTAGAAAAGACAATTACCAATGAATCTGAAGAAACAAGAATTTGTTTCTTCATTTAAATTAATATCGGTAAATAACATAAAGTAGGATATTGTATTTCAAACATTTCCAGCTTTTAAGGTTAGGTTTTATCTCGAAGTTTTTTATTTTGACTCCTAATAAATTATTAGCCGTGAATGTATTAATATGTTATTATAATAAGTAGAGAATGTAAGTGAAGATAGCATAATTTTAATATATCATGAATTTATATTTGAATAAGTTTATAATTCAATTAGTAAATAGGTTAACCTATAATTCCCATGACGATGGATTATCGACTATTTGCTCAGTCTACAAACCGTCTAACCTCCAAATGGCCTTCGACCAACTCATGCACCCCATTTTTTCCACGTTCTATAATTCTAATTCAAACATCCTTCGTTTACATTTCTGCCATTTGGCCGATCACACTTCGTCTGCAAATCATTCTACGTTAACCTAAAAAGAAGGTTAGGTCGCATAGATCGAAACACGATAGTAGAGTTAATAACCTAACCTCTCTGTCTATGTCCTCCTTTGGGTTTTCTAAGAAAATTTGAATAATCATTGATTATTAAGTAAGTTTAAAACTACAGTACCATCCAAAGACACGCATAAGTACAACTGAAAAATAATTCCTTGCAGTCCTGGTAACCCTAAACGATCACGAGGGCTCGATACGTCAGGGACTGTGCATCACATGTGATCCAAATATTGAAAAAAATCGCGAACACAGTTGCGTTACATTAACCGACTCTTGTTTTTACTATGATAACGTTTCGACCGTCGAAAGTTCAGGTCTCAAATTACTCGAGCACCATTTATACACTTCAGAGCTTGCCTCTCATGATGGAGCATGTGTTGCACTGGCCGAAGAGGAATGGCAAAAAACCTTTGATGACTGGTTTCAACAATATGATGGACGGTATAAACCATGATGGAAGGTACTCTGAAAAATTGTAATAAACACACTTGCACGATGAAACTTCTGACACTCTGTGTATACAGGATGTCCTGTTATTCTTTACACTTCTTAGAAGAGACCAGTTCTTAGACAAAGTGAGGGAAAAAATTTGGGGAAAAATTCTAGGCCATGTTTCACGTGCAATGGCCACTCTCATTTACTTTAAAATGATTTATACAACAGAAACAATGATGAAACAACTACTCTGCTGGTACTAAATTGCCAGGACTGAGAATAATGAACTGACGGATTCAAGCGAGTGTTGCTCTCACTTGGACAATATCCACGGTGATCAAAAGGAGACACTGGGACCATAAGAATACAAAAGCTTCCATATTTTAGTGTTAAGTTTTCTTGGATATCGATGAGAAGCGTGCAAAAATAGCTTCTTAGCTAAAACGTCCAACCCCAACCTCTTCATTCGCCAAATATAACATAACCTCACTGGTCTCCATTAAACGTTCCCAATACCAAGCAATCGAATCCTCTAGAAGCTTGCAAAAAATATTCCCAGAAAATCGCTGTTGAAAGAGATCTAAACTTTCCTGAACCTTCTGGAAAGTTTATTGAAGCTAGCTGACAAATGGCAAACAGGCATCGCGATGAGCGGTATAAAAATATACATATTCCACAAAATGTCGACTCCATAAGAACACATCAAACGTAATTCTCATTGGAAAATTTCGTCACGAATCTTTTCCCTGATGCAATATTTTATAGCCGAGGAGTAACTGCTGACTTTGAGAAAAAGTCCCATTTTATGGACTCGCTGGACGTGTTAATCGGCTGGCGGTTGTCGAGGATAATTACGCCATTGTTGAATCGACGAGCTGAAAGACAGTCACGTCGATAATTCTTACGGGCCCCGGGACACGATTTATTCGCCACGATTCGTCACGAGCGAATTCTTTTCGCGGTTGTGGAGACACGTTATTGCGAAACCGGAGGCTAACAGTAAATCAATCTGGCGAGAGCTCGGGCGGATATGTCTGGAGTTATATTTCTGTTATCCCTCCGTGAATTCTTTTTTTAGTTCCGGTACTCGCGTGTGAGGATGAGATATAGAGTTCTGTATTCGACCTGGTCTGTCCTGGCTGAAGGATACTGGGTGAAACGTTACTACCCAAGGGGAAATGATATTAACCGATTCGTAGATGGAGCTAGATGGAGCTAGTTGCAGGTAGATGGCGCCGACTCGCTGCTGCTACTGTTTCAACTGGATAGTCACTGTTCGGTTATAAATCTTATAGATCCGTTGTTATTAACCGTTTGCTGTCTGAGTTGCTTTTTGCTGTTTAGTTCTGGCCAGTGTGTGCACTCATTTCACTACTTTTGCACGATATCGTGCAGTTTGTTTTTACGTTAATATTTCAATATGTAATTGTACGTACGAGCAAGTAAGGTATCTGTAAAAAGTGGTTTGTTGCCGTTTATAATTTATTATTGTGTATAGTTACGTGTTCCGACATTGTTGAATAAATTTTTTAAATTTGTTGGTGTAAAATGATTGGAAATAAATTAAATAACGAAAGACACGCTGAACGTATGGTAGCTTTCGGAGAAAAACAATAACGATGGAGATTTATTGTGCGATATGTAAAGTGTCGTGGTTACAATGATTTTGTGCTGAGAAAAGGAGCACCGTCATAAATTACAGTAATATACACAGTGAATAAATGTTATACAGGAGTGTTGCTCAGTGTACTGACAATTATTTCTTGTATCGTTATGGATTTGTACATAACTTCTGTGATGCTTATGATTTATTATTTATTAGTCAATTGGGATTTGGAATGACAATACTAACAGCATTGAGCATTTTTGTTTAAACAAAGAACCTGTTACTAGTACCCAAGACTCGTACAGACACTATAGTTTACCCTATTCTTATGAAAATATAAAAATATTTTTGTGATGTTAAAAAAATATTAAAAAATATAAAATATCATAGCAGGTAGGAGGACACGAAAAGAAAACAAATATGTTACGAAGAGACAAAATTCCCTATGTCAAGCTTAGAAAAGGACAAAAGATTAAAATTCATCACACAAAAGTAGAATAATTAATACCTAATTATAAAAAAAAAATTGTAAAAACTAAAAGTGTGTCAAAATGGCGCAGAAAAATCACGAAGTCCATGTAAACTTCTCGATAATAAGAAATTATATTAGGTATTAGGTACATGTTCAATATTGCCAATATGTATGAATTAACACCGGCATTAACACGGCCAATTTTATCATACCTGACATTCAATTTATCTCCCAGAATCGAATACTTAATTCCCGCCTGGGACGGGAGAGATCCTTTAATTACGTCAACGAGCGTAATTATACTTATATCCATTATACCCGGCCGAATTGATATTTAAAACGGCGGGTAACAGTGATATATACCTCATTTCCATTTAAATGAATTGCCCGAGACATCGCATTTTTACGCGGTTATCCCGTCGCGCGAGTCCCTTTATCCGGATAATATGAAAATCGGACGATATGCATCTGCTGGCATTCTAATACGCGCGAACTCGCCACCAATGGGAACGCAGAACGTTCAGCGAATCACGTACGCCGCGAGACGTGGACGAACGTTTTTTGGTCGAATAGTAGCGCGGCGAGAACGATATTCGTCGGCGAGAAGGATATTCGTCTGCGGGACGTTAGCGGTCGAAACGAGGGAACGACCTCGTCGCGAAGTATTCGAGAAACAATCGCGGGTTAACGTAAAGTGTGGCCATAAAAAATCGCTCGTGTCCGCGCCGTGCATCGAAAAACGAACACGTTTCCGGGGAACGCGGTGCATCCGCGTGTATCGCGTTACACCGTGCATTCCGATTTTCTGAAACACCGCCGAGTCGTGGATGTTCGTCCCCGGAATTCGACGCGACTCACGTACACACGCTTACGTACCATACGTACGTACATAAAACCGTGAGCAGTGATTACAGTTAAGAAAGGGGGGCGAGGAGCGTCAAGACAAAAAAACGGCGAGTCGATCAAACCCGTAATCACAATTTACCAACGAAATATTTATGGACTGTCATTTTGTAAATTACCGCGAGATTACGGCTCGTTACGTGGCTTCATGCAAACTTCACGGTGCTCGTACGCTCCCGTCCAGGATGTAACGGGCATGCTCTAAACTCTTAACGACGTGCACCGTAGGGGAAGAATACTTGCATGCTACCCTAATTCGCGACCTGAACCGGGTGAGCGCGATAGCCAAAGTGACGCGCTGTCCTGAAGACATCTCGCGGCGTTTTAATAAACTAACGCCGAGTAGCTATATGCATATATATAACAGTGGATCAGACGTTCCTCGTACCGCGCGCTTTCGAATTAAAAGAGACGTTTGTTTAAGATATTGTCGCTGATACGCCTCGGCGAGTTAAGTACCCATTTTCTCATGGAAAAAATTGTTTGTTACACAGCTGTACGTGGCTTTTTGAATATAGGGAATGGATAATAACCGGTGATAAATACGAATCTCGTGTCTGTGAGATATACATACGCGGTTTGTTTCAGATGTTATTGCTGATACGGCTCGACGAATTAAGTAGCCATTTTATAAAAATTCCTTACATAGTTGCGTGTAATTTTTGAAATACCTGGGGTGCATAATAACCAGTTTCGTTTTTACGAAATGTTTAACATTTTCGAGAAAATTATACCTGCAAGTTCTCTGAGCTTATTTTAAGCAATAAAATATATCGTTTAGTACAATTTTGTATTTTTCAATACAATCAGGATGTAAAGCACCAGAGAGATTTCAGAATTCTAAACTTATAGTTAAATTATTTTAAATGACAGTACGAATTAAAAACAATATTTCGTTTTTTTGTGATATGATTTTTATTATTTTATACCGGATTCTGCAAAATGTATTTTTATGTATTTTAATACGCTCTTATTTTCACTGTGAGCAAATTTTAGCATTAAACGGGCTGGAATATTTCGTTCTTGTTTCGTGTAATTTATTGCCAGGAATTAATCAAATTTTAATTCTATATTTAAAGGTTATGAATTCTAGTTGGAGTATGCATTAAGGCTGCCAGCCCTTAGCACTTTATAACAGAAGATGCATACCCACTTAAAATTCGTTTAATTTGCATAAATTTTTCATAAGCACCGATTTAAAGATAGATGGGAAATACGTGACCTAACTGCACTTGCAACCACCATAAATTAAATAAATATTATTAATAACGAACACTTGAAATAGTTTAAAATATACATTTTCCGCGAATATAAATATGCGGATATTTGCAACTAATTAATTTACAATTTATATCATGCTACGTCTAGAAATACTGTACACGTTTTGCAAATGGCCCGAGCTAAGTCTGAGTTAGATGCCATCGGCTTAAATTGCCATCATGGGTGGTTAAGTGTCATCCTCCGCGTTTAAAGCCATGTACTCCTTACGGACAATTTTTCATCTCTTAAATCTCATGCCTTTCTTACGATGGGATTACTAAAAATTTATTATTTTTAGATTTTGCTCGCAGTAAGTACACGCATTTAAATATATCATCGCTATACGTTCAATAAAAATATGAGCAAAAATCAGAATTACAAACGATAAAATTATTTATAATTGAATACGTAAATAATAACTAAATGTTGTAATTAAAATAAAGTTAACTCCATATAACACTGCTGAAGAATTGCAGAACTCTATATAACACGATATTTACTCTAATTAATCTAACCTAATCATTAGGAAATTGTGAAACCCTCAGTATAGCATGATTTATATGTATAAAAAGTTGCTAATAAACATTAATATTAATTCTTTGCACTCCAGAGACAACTCTCAGTTACAATTCAGCAAAATTTTGAAAATTTATAGTCGATATTAAATTCAAAATAATTTAACTATGCATGGAATACCGGAATAAATTATGGTATAATTTATATACGACTTCTTTTTACGTTATTGTCAAAAGAATGTCATCGACTTTATGACTAAGAAGTACGAGTTGCTACTTCTGTATAACGAAAAAGGTCTTCAAGTGCAAAGAATTAATAAATTAATCAAAATTAATAAATACTAGATAAATATATTTTTTATGATTATGAAGTATAATAACCTAGTCGTATTAATTTTTGGAACCTATGCTTAATGCTTATTATTTGCACCTATTCTTTGTTGACATATTTTTGGGACCAAATTACCGTGCTATATACAGTACGTGACAAAATAATAGCACACCCTGTAGTTTTCAATGTTTCTTCAAACCAATGCAGCGTATGCATAAGTTACACATGCCCTTAATAATACAGAGGAATATTAATTATTGTTTACAATTTTCTTTTTACAAATTTTATTTATGTGAAAAATGGGTGCAATAGAATAATACAGACAGCAAAATCAGGTCAACGAGATTTTGTTTTTTGAAAAAACCACTCATATACTTTTATGCGCTGAATCCGAATTTGGAAGCATCTGCTTGTTATCGTGGGTTTATAAAATAAATAAATAAAAAATATCGATTTTTCACTTTAAAATCAAATAATTTTTATCCTTCGCCGTATATTTGAAGTTACTCGAGAAACATGGAAAATCATCGAGAGTGCTATCATATTGTCGCATACTGTACGTATATATTTTACATTCACTGAAATAAAGGTGAGAATTAAAAATGAAAAACTGGTTGGGGAAATTACCGTTTCTTGGAGAGGAGCGTATACGACTCCTTGGAACCGGTGCAGAGCCTCATCCGCATTTTGCGAGCTGTCCTGTCGACACTTCGCTTCTTAGCTACACCACCCTCCAAAACTGGCATCCAGACGAATTCGACGCGCGTCGATAGACGACAAAACCGACAGCAACGCTACGATCATTGAACACCGCCCACGACACACGAACCACACACCACTCCCACGCACCTTGCGCCTGTGCTTTCGCTGGCGACTTTTAAAACGGCCGATTCACGGGCCCAGCCGGGAATAATCGAAAGGACGATTAATCGCTTTCCACTCGGCGCGCACCAGGTAATTATTTCGTCGCTGATTTTTCCTAGCCCCCAGTAATATAATTTACAGCCGGTAATTTTTGCCCGTTGCTGGCCTTATCGAGGAGCTCGCACTCCACCCACGATTCTCCTCGATACATACGCCACCTCTCCGATCCTCCAGTCCCCACCTCCTTTCTCTCTCGTTCTTCTAAACAACTATTACCGCGATAAGCGAGCGCCTCCTCCGGCCAAAAGTCTAACCCTTCATCGATACACTCACTCGTGACACGTTTCTGCTCTCACTGACGTGCTACGGGTCGATTTCTAGATCGCGACTAATGCACCGCGCCAAACCTATCTGCCACGCGGCGTGGAAAAAAGCGCGGGATTTATAAATGGCCTTTTTGCCCCACTATCGACGCGAGCTGCTCGCTAGATAAGCATAAGTGCAGTGGCAAGAACTCAGCGCTTCCCGCTTCCCGACGAGATCAAACGCAGCCTTGACAGCGAGATGTATTTCGGTTCACACTGCGCAGAAATGTATCACGTGCCTTCGATGTTTCCCCTCACCGCTTCACTGCGCCGTGGAAGTAACCTCTATTCTTCCGAATCGAGTTTCTTTCTTCCGATTTTACTGCCCCACGTTGCAGAAACGAGCGCGCCACGCGGTACGCCGACGAACACTTTCGAGGGCTCAGGTGGTGCACGACGAACACTCGCCGTGAAAACGATAACGTTCTCCACGCGAAGGACGCTTTACACGCTCGAAAATACTGGCGACGCGGGTCGTCGTTCCTTTCGCGTTACGAGAAATAAACGATAGCGACGATACGCGAGTGCACAAGCAATTCATCACGTGTCCCCGGCACAAAGAACCGCTCACGCGGTTTATCGCGGGACGAGGATGTCCTCGTGTACGCGATTAAGGGCAATCCACGACAAATGGCGGTGCACTTATTTTCGAGCGGGTCGACGACAGCGACACGAACGTCCTCGCGCTTATCGCGTTCGAGATGTTACAACGCTCGCGATCCGTTTTGTGAATGAAGCCGACGACACTACAGAGCACACGGGATCGCTAATTCGTGTCCAATCGCGTCACGATGTTCAGAGGCTTGAAAATGTTGTCACACTCGGCGAACAACGGGTCTCTCGAGAAATCCAATCGCGTTCGAAATACAGCTTCCGAACGTTCGCGGGGAAACAAGGCACTAACTGACCGCCGACGGATCGTGCAATGGAGAATGTAGTTAACCTAAACACACTCTGTCACTTATACCGGAAGACTTTGGATGAATCACTTTCGAGCGAATACACTTTCTCCGTAAAACAGCTCACTGGTCGAATCGTCGGATTCATAACCTATTTCGCGCGACACGTCTTTTCGTTGTTTCCGTCGTCGAACGAAATAATATTCCGGACGAAACATTCCACAGCGAAATAAACGTTTCTCGTTACCGGACTGAATGGAAACTCGTATTTGATGGGAAAGCGCGCGTAGTATCGAATAAAATCGATGTGCTATAACCCGAGAGCACGTGAAGGTACGTAAACAGCAGCGACGAGACGAACGCGAAGCTTGCGCCGTTTCGTGTGAGCGTGTCGATTGTCAGACGATCGCTGCGATGTGTGCCGGCGGGGTGGGGGTCCCTGAGAGTCCTCGGGCAGCCCAATGGCAAAAGTCAACAAGAACTCTCGATGCGGACGTGAAAAAAAGTCGAAGACGTTGATAGATACCGCGATGTTCTTTCCCGCAGCCACTGATACGCGTGTAAATATTGCGTGAATATCAGTGAAATGTTCTCTGTGTGACGTCACATGCCGCCGTAAAGCAGTCCATGAAAACTCGCGAGCGTTACACACGATGTATTCGTCTATTTTATTCGTTCGAAATAACAGTATGAATCTGCTGGCCGGCGAATCGGTGGAAATTCTGCAACCACGGTCGAAGAACTTCGCACGTGAGACACGCACGAAGAATCACAACGTCTACGAAACACAATCCACCCGTATCGGTCTTCGCTCGAATGTGAAACGCAATCTGCACGTGTGCACGCGAAACGAAGCAGACACAAAGGCACTGAGATATCCACTGGCCATGCCGCGGAATCGGAAAGCACCGAAACGGGAGTCGAAAGTATCTGACAATGAGATTCCTTAACCTCTGATGGTGAAAGTGGGCAAGGTCGGTGGAAACAGCGACTGGGGAAGAAATATTCGCGCTTATCTTGTCTTCTTCGAACACTTTCAGTTCCACGAATAATACGTCTTGACAAGCACGCACGCACCACCGTTGTCCTTCGCACTCGTGGACTCGCTCGCTGTAATTTTTGATTATAGAAAGGAAACCGAGAGGGCGGTACGTTCGCGGCGGGGATGAGAAACCACTGAAAAATCGGGCTCGTATCGGACGGCGCGAATTCTCGTCGAACGCATAGTCCAGGCTAAGGATTCCCGCACGTACACTTGAATGGGCCTCGGTGAGGAACGCACGTGCGTACGCGTAGCCCGACGAAGCGAGTATGAAACAAGAAGGCATGCGTCACGCGCTCGTAAGGCCCCGATCCTAGTGGCACAACTGCACCGGAGGGGGCACGGCGTTGGCTAGGGGAACGAGAGGAAGGGAAAATCGTCGAGTAGGCCCCCAGGGAGGAAATATCTTCCCCCTCTTCTGCTTCTCTCTTTCTCCCTATTTCTCTCTCCTTCTGTCGTGGCCTTGCGATCTTGCTATCTCGTTTACTTGTCTATCTGTTTCGTATTTCTGCTCCTCCGTTTTCCCTCCTTTTCTCTCTGCTTCGAGCTGTCTCTCCTTTACCGTCCCGTTTCCGCCCTCATGATTCTCGCATACGACCACCGGTTTGTCTTCCTTTTTCTTTCCTTCGCTTTTCTTCCACGTTTATTGTTATCACTTGGCCCTCGATGCTGGCTACTCGCACGCGTTAACGAACACTCGTTCGTTTTTACGGATATTTATGATCGTGTACATTCGTGAACGGTTATTTATCATAATCCTCGTGCATTCGTTCCTCCGTGACAGTATTCCGTATTTTCTATGTCTCCCGAGCTTACACCGTGCAAAACCATGTTCGTGTACCTTTATCCCTATTGATTTATCAAGTTATATCGTATGCGTGTTTGCTATGAGCTACGGGGACAAATATCGCGATTACACGTACATATTTTCCCGCGAATGTTTGAAATTCACGTATCGGCGCAAGGCGTATCGATAGGTGAATTTTATGCGAAGCATGTGTGGGAAGGTTTCTCATTGGCCGTACTTATACGTGTGATCGTATCCGGAGTCCGCTCTACTCGTTTCTATCTTTACTTGTGCGTTCTGTGCCTCGGAATTTTGTCCGCTTCTCCGTTTCCAGTCAACCACCTTTTTCCGTTCCCTCTACTCGTCTATTACTCTCTGTAGGTTAACCCCGTGTCACGCTACGAGCACTATGTGTGCCGTTATGTGTTAAATATGCGCGTGCATATGTTTCCGTGGCTGTTGGCAGCGAGGTTCAGGTCCGTAGGTGGTAATCGTCGATGATGTAAATCGAGGAGACTTTTGACCACCCACGACCTCTTTTCCCATCTCGACGTCGTGACAGTGTGCTGTACTACTTTCAAGTGATATCGAAGATAATTGCTTTTACTTGTAAGGAAATTGCGAATAATTTGCTTGTTCCTATAATTTCCACGTATTCTGCTACTTGCAGTTATTAATATTAGAAACCGCATGTCAAATGGCTAGTTTTTTCTCTGCTTTCAGTTAATAATATATAATTATGATGATTTATCGCTTGTAATGGATACGAGGTATTTATCACGTGTAGCGAATGATTGATCATTCCTGTTTTCTTTTCAAATAATCGCTTTTTTTCCAATATCGGTAACGAGAGGATATTTATTCGCATTAAAACAAGGGATTTCTAAGGAGTTATAAATGGGATGCTCGTAAATGGTAAAGTGACTTTGTAATCATTCAAAAATGTATGCATGCATGTATAAGAATGCATAATCAATTAAGGAATAAATTACTATGATAAATTAATGGAAAAAATAGAAGACATAATGATGAATTAATAATTTGCTTCGTTTTATAATTTTCGTTAATAAATTTTATACGTTTCAAAGGGGTTATTTAAATCGATATATGTAAATAATCCACGTCATCATGCAATCGTGCAAATATTTATTTGAAATCTATAAAAAGACGGGTACGTCCAGATTGTTTTTAAATAAGATTAAACAGTTCATTTGTATTTTATTATATTTGTATATTGTTATATAAATAACATTTTTATGTTGATTAATTAAAAGAGGATATTTCTTCTGTATTTTTTCGTCTTCTTTATGATTTTCATTAATTAAATGTATATATACATGTTTTATCATTTTGCTGAATATTTGTAATTTAACTTTAACATACCTACATGCAGTTTATGGTATAAAATATCAAAACATATTTACCATTATTTTCGTAACATTGAACGTTTGGAATCGGACACGGGTATTAAAACATTTTCGCAGGATTAATAATCATTTCATGTCAAACAAGAGTACGACACGTTGCATTGTAAACATTCCACTGTAATGTATTTATTTGTAGTTGCTCATCGCGAATGCTTCACTTTCCATAATTATATCATCTACGTTTTATCCAATCGTATTACCACAGACAACAACGTGTATTAAATCCGAAATGTTCGAATTAAAGCAAATGAGGGACTCGAGTAACAATAGGCATTTAACTGTAACGACAATTACTGTTACATTGCTATTATTATAGCAATAAAAATTAATTAAAGCCATCAAAACGATTATGCTCCTCGAATCCTTTTAACCGCAGAAAAACGTCACGCAACGTACGTAACGAACGTGCGCCGCGGATTTAGATGCTAATAACCAGCGGCCGTTTAATTTTCTTTCGTTGCTTCTTATTGCAGTCAATAACACACGACAAGAAGCACGGTCTAGTACGGAAACAGGGTCATATTAATTATACCGTTTCGGCAGAAGTAAATCAAAGGAAGCACGCGTCTCGTTCAATTACCCGAACAAATTTCCATTTATGTAAATGAACGCTGCGAACAAGCGCGAATGTAAACGCTGCCGTAGCTTTCGCGGTCTCTCGCGAGCTCTATTGCATCTTGGCGGGCCCGCGCATGCGTATTGCGTAAAGAACAGTCTAGACATGGCCGCGGAAGAGAACAGCTCAACGATCAGACGCATTTTTCCGGTGTTACGAAATTCAATGACATTCAGACCACGCTGCATTATTCGCGGTCCATAAACCTCCAAGTAAGTGGAAGAACGTGCTGAATCCTGTGGAACCCCTTCAACATTTTTCGACAAAGGTAACCATTCTCGAGGGAACTCGATCGTGTCACGCGACATATGCGCATGACGACACCCGATCCTGCTAATTTTCTGGAGGGGAATCGTCGGGAAAGCGGGCCAGGCCGCCGTAAAACCACTCGGGAAGGAAAATTAAACGTTTGGCTATTGTTATCGATAATCGGAGATGCGTCGAGCCGTGAGTGATTTTGATTCGAGCCCACCGGACGTTTCGGTCAGAAATCATGCCTCAATGCGGTCTAATTCGCCGGCGAATCGAACTGTTCCCGTGCTCGATTATTCGGTTACGTTTTACCTGTGGCTCCCGTTCATTTGAGCTCTTATGCTGGTTATCCATTTAAGGATCTGCGATCTGCACAATTTGCATTTCTTCTAACAAATTGGATCTCTTTGTTTGGTATGTGCTTTCCCTGATCTATTTATTTATTTATTTACTTACTTATTTATTTATTTATTTATTTACTTATTTATTTATTTATTTATTTATTTATAATGTATAAAGATTTAAATAGAGTTTATCGAGTTAGAGAATAAGAGTGTCTTTCGAGGTGTTTCATTTTTGTTTAAACAGAAAATAGGGTTTCATTAATTTTGTAATTTTATGAAATAGAGTATATAATTAATTTTAATTATATATAGTATAAGTAATAAATAGAATAATATTGATTGATTTAGTATCGCATTTATTGTGATTTGATAATATTGATACGACATATATTATGGCAAAATGGACGATTCCAGGCTTAATATTATATAGATAGTTGCATGAATTATTTATGATCATAGAGTTTCTGATGATTGCCGTTTCCTGTTGACTCATCTTTAACATTTTGTGTTATGAAACATATTAGATCAATCAGGAAGCAGGATAAGACTATCACGGAATATTAATTAGCTAGCTTGTTTTAATACTTTTAACAGTTTTAATAGTCCCACTATATGTGTATCGTACTGCACGTGCTAATTATAAAATTTCTTCCGTATAATTAATGATGCGTTGTACATTCGTATAATTACATATCGCCGGTAAAGGATAAACATTCTGTCATTCACTACCTTTTATTGCAATTTAAGAAATGTTCTCCCACTTTTTCTGTGATTAGTTCTTTATCGAAGATTCTGCTTTCTAATCAAATCTTGCATAAATAATTAACACGTATTAACATAACTAATTGAATTTTATGTTGAACATTAGATTATTCCTCTATATATGTATAAGGTAAATATAAAATTATATAATATTATATTTCGTC
>NW_016912705.1:90812-93296 GCF_001483705.2 Eufriesea mexicana
ACTATTATATTACTATATATTATATAATAATAATATATAACAGTATATTATTATTACATACAATAATACACAAAATACGTAGTAATATTAATATTATTCTAAATATTATTACAATTATATTACCAATATTAATTGCATATATCATATAACATACACACGCAATAGAATATCAAATTATATCCGAAAATAATGCACATATACAAATTTTTTAAACTTCTTTTTCATCAGGGGATTAATATTCGCGCTTTGATATTTACACGATAGTTGAATTTTCTTTGCTATATTTCGAACGAAAAGGAAATAAATGTTACATGTACTACGAGAGAGAAAAAGAGCGAAACAGAGGCACGGATGCTTGTAAATAATGAATGAAAAGCGGATTGCTGGAATCGGAAGCAATGTCACGGCGATGATTTACAGGTCCCTTCACAGCTGATGTCGGATAGTGTCCCAAAGTGGAAAACACCGGGTAACACCGGAGCATATGTGCGGTACTCGTAAACCATACGAGCACAATGCTAGCTCTTCGGTCTGATTACTATTGTTCCAAATGTGAACGCATAGAATGAAAGTCAGCGATCCTATGGCACTTGACAGTTACACCGCCAGAATATTGTTTATGTACGAAATACGTCATCGAGCACACTTTCCTACGTTCCTCGTGAATTGATTCATTCAAGTGCTTGCCCGTAGTTGTAAGATGCACCAGATTTTCATTTCTATCCTAATTTTATCAAATTATTTATCTCGAATTTTCTATTTTTTTACAATTTTAGTTTCGGAAGGATTTTTTTATTAACTATTCTATCAGAATTTGAGTACGCAATTTTGTTTGTAAGTTTCAACAAGTTACTCCTAAATTTTTTCACAGTTTATCAAGTTATTTATTTATAAATATACGTGTGAATTTTTTGTTCCTTTATAACTCTCGTTTTAAAGAGATTTGATATTTTTAATGATTTATTATTTTGGAATTTGAACAAGTAATTTCTAATGCAGTTCCTATAAATAATTCTGAAATTAATTTCCCTACTTCCTTATAATTATTCTTTTGAATAGATTTATTAATTAATTATTATTTGGATAGTTAATCACATATTCTTCTTTCTTAAATTCAATTTTTATTTTGATGATACATTTATCGTAGATTTTTCTGTAGTAGTATCTATGAATAGATAAATTCATTACATACTTTTCTATATTAGAATAACTATATTTTAATAGTTTTCAAATTAATTTGCTTTCAATTTTATTTCTCACGATATTGTAAAATAAAGAATTAATGATACACACCTAATTATTAATAATTAATATTAAATCGTATTAGATAATAATATATACTCAGTATTGTCTCTATTAAGATAGCAGGACAAATATCAAAACAGAACAAATGCTGCACTTCTACATAAAATAGAAAATAATTTGCTATCACTATTCAAATTCAATAACTAGAAAATACCAACATCACTCAAAATTTGTTTCTGGTACCCACATACCCAATTTTCATAACTAAAGTGATACGATATTAACCCTTTGCACTCAATTTTTTCGCTAGAGAAGAGTAGAAATTCAAAGATTCTCTACTAAAAAAATTGACGATACTTTTCTCAGCAGTAAATAAAGAATTGTATAATAACAGAATTGTAGAATTATTTGATTTAGATACCTCGCACACTGTTACATTACGTTAAATTTGATATATTAATTAATATCGATCTCGCAAATTTTATGAAATGGTGATTGAAGATCACCTCTCGAGTGCAAGGGGTTAAAATATTTCAATACGCCGATAATAAGCGACCAGTCACCCCATGAAGTATAAAAACCAAAAATTGGAAGATTAAAAAATTAAGTATAGAGGAATTAACCCTTTCGCTATCAGAGCCTCAGGAGAAAAACCGCCATTACAGCCCAGAAGTCGTATTATTTAAATATGATACCAATTGTCATTTATTTTTGTGGGATGTATCTATAACGTTCTAACTAAGTGAAATTAGCAATTTTACAAGCCGACACACATAAGTGACATTGGGCTGTAAATAGATAATTCCTTTGGTAGCCCCGTCGTCACATATATGTAACACATTTGGTTAAAAGGAAATGAATAAAATTGGAAAGCAAAAGCAAAATAAAAACTCTACATGTAATTCAACTAATATACTTGCGGCACCACTTAGTGCAACCAATTAAAAAATGTTGATAAAGAACACGTAGCATAAATTTGTGATGCCTAGGTCTTTTTTAAAAAAGTAATTGTCGCCAGACCAATAACATCTTGTATCTATTTTATTATTTTATAATATAACCCGCCTGTGTGCGACACGATTTGGTGCAAACAATTATCATAAACTGATATTGAACACCCGTCACATATTTGTGACGCCGGGCTCGGATAAGAAAAACAGGTCGTCACATATATGTGACGCTGGTAGCGAAAGGGTTAAACTTATTGCTGAAAATTCGCCAGGATAGGTACATTAACCC
>NW_016912705.1:95771-121396 GCF_001483705.2 Eufriesea mexicana
CGATTTTTTCGCTAGAGAAGAGTAGAAATTCAAAGATTCTCTACTAAAAAAATTGACGATACTTTTCTCAGCAGTAAATAAAGAATTGTATAATAACAGAATTGTAGAATAAATTTTTTCGCTAGAGAAGAGTAGAAATTCAAAGATTCTCTACTAAAAAATTGACGATACTTTTCTCAGCAGTAAATAAAGAATTGTATAATAACAGAATTGTAGAATTATTTGATTTAGATACCTCGCACACTGTTACATTACGTTAAATTTGATATATTAATTAATATCGATCTCGCAAATTTTATGAAATGGTGATTGAAGATCACCTCTCGAGTGCAAGGGGTTAAAATATTTCAATACGCCGATAATAAGCGACCAGTCACCCCATGAAGTATAAAAACCAAAAATTGGAAGATTAAAAAATTAAGTATAGAGGAATTAACCCTTTCGCTATCAGAGCCTCAGGAGAAAAACCGCCATTACAGCCCAGAAGTCGTATTATTTAAATATGATACCAATTGTCATTTATTTTTGTGGGATGTATCTATAACGTTCTAACTAAGTGAAATTAGCAATTTTACAAGCCGACACACATAAGTGACATTGGGCTGTAAATAGATAATTCCTTTGGTAGCCCCGTCGTCACATATATGTAACACATTTGGTTAAAAGGAAATGAATAAAATTGGAAAGCAAAAGCAAAATAAAAACTCTACATGTAATTCAACTAATATACTTGCGGCACCACTTAGTGCAACCAATTAAAAAATGTTGATAAAGAACACGTAGCATAAATTTGTGATGCCTAGGTCTTTTTTAAAAAAGTAATTGTCGCCAGACCAATAACATCTTGTATCTATTTTATTATTTTATAATATAACCCGCCTGTGTGCGACACGATTTGGTGCAAACAATTATCATAAACTGATATTGAACACCCGTCACATATTTGTGACGCCGGGCTCGGATAAGAAAAACAGGTCGTCACATATATGTGACGCTGGTAGCGAAAGGGTTAAACTTATTGCTGAAAATTCGCCAGGATAGGTACATTAACCCACCAACGCGATGTTTACTGGACTATGGAGACTTATTAAATACTCGCACGAGTGGAGGAGCATTTTACTTGGATGGACGGGTAAAGAGTGGAAATACCGAAAAAGGTGAACGCAAACAAACGTTCGCTCGTATTTAACAAAGGCTCGCTTTTTCTGCAAATAATAACCGATATTAGTCGCACAGATGTCTATTATTCGTGTCGGTAGCTGCATCCTGTGCATTCATATCAAATCTCCTGGCCAGCACGTGTGCACCAATGTGCGCGCATGTTAGCTCTACCTACACGTCGACAACCATATCTGCCTACCTACCTACCTACTCACCTACTCGTACATATCCATTCACCTAACCTGTCCCGTTTCTGCAGCGCTTTGCTCTCGCTTAATGCGAGCAAACTATGCGAGTGTACGCGCTAAACGGGCAAAAGACTTAAAGGTGACGCACACACCGTCGCAGCCTGTGATCCTGCAATTAAAGACGAACTGCAGTTCTTCGACCGTGAACGGTAGTTCGTGCAAAAGGGAAATGCATTGCTGGCATTGCTTCGAGGAAAGAGTCTTTTTTCTATTTAAAATCCGATTTGTTACTCGCAGTTATATTTTTTTTTTTTTTTTTTTTTTTTTTTTTTCTTGTTTCCTTTAAATTTTTTTTGCACTTCATTTTTATGGTTTGCTTGTGGTATATTTAACTTTTTTGAAAGGAAATTGTGGAAGAAAAATTCGGTTGAATTTTGTATGGTATTGCGATGCTATTTAGTTTGGAATTTTTTAATTTGTTTCTTTTGGTTTTTGGGGAGCGGGGACTGGTGGAAGGGATTTTTTGAAGCATAGCATTTTCTTTGTAGCATAATTGAAATTTTTTTTTAAGTTTTCGAAGAGAAATTGGGTTAAATCTTGCGTAGCATTGTGATATTTAACTTAGAATTTTTTAGTTTGTTTATTTTGGTTTTTGGGGAGTGGGGACTGGTGGAAGGGACTTTTTGAATGATTTCTTTGTAGCATAATTGAAATTTTTTTTTATGTTTTGGTAAAGAAATTAAGTTAAATCCTGCGTGGCATTGTGATATTTAACTTAGAATTTTTTAGTTCGTTTATTTTGGTTTTTGGGGAGTGGGGACTGGTGGAAGGGATTTTTTGAATGATTTGTTTGTAGCACAATTGAAATTTTGTTTTATGTTTTGCAAGAGAAATTGGGTTGTATCTTGTGTAGCGTTGTATTGTTTAATTTAGAATATTTTAGTTTATTCCTTTTGGTTTTTTGAGGGCGATGGAGGGGGAGGGAGTCTTTTTGAATGAGTTATTTACAGCAAAATTAAATTTTTCTTTTATGTTTTGGAAGAGAAATTGGGTTGAATCTTGTGTAGCATTGTATTGTTTACTTTGAAATATTTTAGTTCATTTTTGTTTTTTTGTATTTTTGCAAACGATTACTTGGATCGCTTGTAATAAACTATATGATATAATAAATTATAGTTCCGTGTTTTAAAAAAGAAATTTCATTGAATTTTATATGAATTTGTGATGTTTAGCTCGGAATTTTTCAGTTCCATTTGTCAGAATGATTTAGAAAAATTATTGCTACCCGTTTGCAATACTACTTTGCAACACTTCATTTGTTACGTGACGCAATATTCCTGTTTCACTTTTTTCTTCTTTTCTGTTTCTTTCTGAGGAAAATGTAAACCTACCACTGACTCGGTTTGATCGTGTTTCATTGCGTGTTCATAGAATTTTTTGATACTTTGAAAGATTAACTAGACATTTATTAGACAGAAACCCACACAGTTTGATTGGGACGTTCTACCTCATCCTCCGTACTCACCAGACCTTGCTCCATCCGATTATTACTTGTTTCTCTCGTTAAAAAATTCTCTTCGCGATAAATGTCACAAATCCGAAAGCGAAATAAAACCGCACCTCGATGAATATTTTGCAAATAAGTCTCAACAATTTTGGAAAGAGGGCATAGTGAGGCTTCCGGAGAGATGGAAGAAGGTAATAGAGCAGAACGGTTCATATGTAACGCAGCAAATCAACCTTAAACAGCAAATATCGTCTATTGATTTCGCATCAGAAAAAAAGGAAGAAACTTATGGGACACCCTAATATATTAATTTATGTAAATGTATATTTACATTTTCAAATTTCCACAAATTTTCAAAAATCAATTTCGCGTGTTTAAAAAACGAAGTATTCGACGTCCACGCAATCAACCGAACGAATAATACTAACGTTATAAATAACACAAAAATGGCCTGTATAAGTCGAATATAAATAAACAGATTAACCGTTCGCTCTTTCTATTTTCAGAAATTCTCATGAATTTAAATCTGCAAGGTGGCCGTAATTCTAAATGTGCTTTACACTTTAATTAACGTCATCCTGCTCGTTTTAAACTCACAGCTCTCTGAGCGTTTTGCAAGGCATCGTAATTCGAAAATCAATTGGACATTAAACGCTCGCGTGTTCGTATAAAACCTTTCGATGACGCTTTGTACGCTTTACGGGGATACTTTTATCGTATTATGATCGGAAAATATTTCTCTTGAAATTGCGTAATCGTACCGATTTCCGCGCCTTCGCGCCAACGGCGGTTCAATTTGAATATTAATTCCGGTATAAACTTTAAGGTATATCTTGCAGGCCGTCACCTCCGTTTCTCCAGTCGATAATTTATGAAAATCATTTAAAACGCCGTGATTCTCGTGAAAAGGCAATGGGAAACGTTAGGTGCCACGATATCGATGCGATAAGTGAACCTGCATTACGATACTCTGGATGTCGAAGATTGCGTGTGGTGTATATTATATTTAAATCGATATCGTAAACGACTATTTCATATTGTGCGAGCAAAGTATGTTAATAGTCGGATTACCGATGTATAATATATTTCGTTCCTCCTGTTTGCTAAGTTGAATAAGTAAAATATTTACTTTGCAAGTGTAAATTATTGTTATTATTAAACTGAGTCGTAATAATTGAAATATTTTAAAAGATATGGCCGGTACAGCAAGAAGGGAACCTCGAGATTATATAGATAAAATTAGAAAATGATTGAACGATGTGGACGGTATTTCCAGTAGGTTTATCGTAGATACGAGCCACGGCGGCGCTAGTGTAGATACGTAGTTAATGGAAAATAGTCTTAGCGGTATTCTCAACTTATGGGTCGCTATAGATTCACGACGAATTTTTAATCAGTTATCGAATAAGAATTAATAAAATAACAATTGTTAACTCTTTGCACTCGAGAGGTGATCTTCAGTCACCATTTTATAAAATTTCGAAGATCGATATTAATTAATATATCAAATTTAATGTAATGTAACAGTGTGCGAGGTATCGAAGTCAAATAATTCTACAATTCTATTATTATACAATTCTTTATTTACTGCTCAAAAAGGTATCGTCAGTTTTTTAGTAGAGAATCTTTGATTTTCTACTCTTCTCTAGCTGAAAAATCGTCGAGTGCAAAGTGTTAAACAGCAGGAACGAAATCATCGTATGTTATCATACATTGTTTCTTTACTCTTTACTTGTAGCTCTTGTACAAGTTTCTATTAACCTTTTGCACTCGACGATTTTGTGGCTAAAGAAGAGTAGAAGTTGGAAGATTTTCTGCTGTAAAGTTGACAATATTTTTTTGAGCAGTGAATAAAAAATCGTATAATAATTAACACATAGAATTATTTGATATTGATACCTCGCACACCGTTAAATTATCTTAAATTTCATATATTAATTAATATCGATCATCGAAATTTTATCAAATGGAGACTGAAGAGCGCCTCTCGAGTACAAAGGGTTAATATAACTATTTTAAATTATATTTTGTATTATAATCATATTTAACGATGTAACTATAACACGAAATATAATTATTTTTGTGACTTTTACAATTTCCTTTTGTTTTACATTTTTCTATAATTGCAAATTTGAGAAAATAAAAAATGAAACTGAGATATTGGTTATAGATGAAACTATTCTTAATAAGGATGTTATTATGTTATTTATTGCACGAAGAAATTATTATTAAATATGCATAATTTTATAGATAAACTTAGTATATGCGTATTTTTTAAAATTCGATATGATATTTTTGGATCGTGGTACTACTCTAAAAAGAAATATTGGATCATAGCTAGAAAAAGGTTGAGGAACACTGGTCTTAAACTGTTATAGCTTTATGATATATACCAGAACAAAAGATAAATCAACATCATACTAAAATTACTTATTTTTCAATTTATATTTCTTTTGATTAATATCGTTCATTGCATACGAATATTTTTATGAAACATCAACATAATGCATATTTGTAATAAATGTATTGTAAATAAATAATATGATTGAATTATTTTTCAATTTTACTGATATAATTTTGCAATTTTTCTCTTGTTATATATCTATACTATATTATTTCAAGCATTTTTATTTAACATATATAAATATATATTTCAATTGTTGAAAATATATTTTATTAAAAATAAAAGAAAATTATTATTAAAAAAGCTGAAGTCGTATAATAAAATCGGATAGTTAATCATGTTACATATATTCCCATTTGGATAAAAAACAATATTAATTTTATTAAAAGCAGTTATTTTGTAATAATTATAAGAACAAAAATTTCGAAATCGGTTATGTTACTAATTCGATAGTTATATTATTAATATTACAAATAACTGTTGATGTTGCAGAGGAAGAGTGTATTAAAATAAAAATAGACTACCGAGGAAAATAAATTGTCTCGTTCAGCCATAAACAATGCAGTTAGATATATAATTGAATTATTTTAGTATAAGGAGTCCTTATACAGGGAAGCTAGAGCACTGTGTAAAGTTTCAGGTCTATTGAATTAATGGTTAGGGGCGTTCACAGGAGAAGGAGAAAAGGAAATTCTCGAGTCAAGAATTACAGTTAAAAAGAAACGTTATCGGGCATCAAGGATTGCCGAGAGGGGATGACGTTAGGGTGTCATTGTCAAGGGCCCGGAAGTGAGGAGGTAGAAATCTGAATGACACAAGTTTAGATAAAAATTCGGATAAAGTTACACGAGCTAAGATAAGCGTAATAATATATTACAGACTTGCTTTCTATCAACGATGAAGTCACTATGAGAACAATATCCATATTTAGTATATCCTGCTTTGAGAAATCATCCTCATCCTCAGCTATAGCTGTTAAGCAAAGTGTGTGAAATGTTTCATAAAACAGTCATTATATTTGTATTTTTATATTTTACGTTATATTAAGTATTATATTATATATTATATTGTACAGTATATTGTATATAATATAATACTATAACATATTGTAGGTTTCTTCTATTCATCATGAGCTTTTGTTACTGCACAGTAATTGTGTACACTCAATTTTATAATATATAATGTAATATAACATTATATATTATACGTCATATCATATATTATCTTTTTCATAATATATATTTATAATTAGTTGCTCCAACTATATTACATACATGTAATGAAATATTAATATTGTACTATGTTATAAGTTCTTTTTCATTCACTTTAAGTATTAAATATATTATATAATACATAATATACAGTATATACGTTATTATATATTATACTGTATTATTAAATATTGTGTTATATTATTATGGATTTTAATAATATACTATTGAAATATTATTATAATATTAAAAGCTACTTTCATTATTTATTACATATATGTAATGAAATATTAATATTGTACTATGTTATAAGTTCTTTTTTCATTCATTATAAATATTAAATATATTATGTAATACATGATATACAGTATATACAATATTATTATAATATTATTATATTATTAAATACTATATTATTATTATAATACTATAGTATTATTAAATATTGTATTATAATATTAAAAGCCATTTTCATTAATTATGAGCTTTCATAATTGCACAGTGGGAGGCATACTCACACAAACATCATTTTACATAAACAGTCAATAAGTACAACTGACAAATTTTGATATTACTTTTTCATTCAACTGAATGCTAATCTAAATACTTGTCATTGCAATCTTCAAACACTTTATTACACTACCAAACATTCTAACCTGACCCATTAAAAAAGGAAAAATATTGTTGAACTAATTACTCCTCATTCACGAACAAATTCAGCAATAAACAGAGGAATATACTAGAACTTACTGGAATTTCCGAAGCATAACACAGGCAAATCCAGTGAACGTGGACAAATTGAGGCAAGTTTTAAAAGCCGTGCCAGCACGCCACCGCTTCTCGATTTTTTCACTGGTCACAGTTACGACGTCACGCGAATCCATTGCACAATGCAACCGAGCGTCCGTGGCTGGCTTTGCTTTCTCGCAGGGAGCGTGCAACAAAAGATAGAAATAAAGTTGCGAGCCAGTGCGTTGTACCGAACGTGCGGCGGATTTCGTAAACAACGAGATTAGCAGCCGACACACGGCCGCAATGGAGTGATAAACGAAGAGGCGTGGACGCGGCTACGCTCGCCGTTGCAACGATAACGTAGATGCCGTAGGCGATAACCTGTATTATGAATCACGATGCTCATTAATATGAAAATCGTATTCGTTATTTCGCCGCGATCCCCTTATCTCGCGTGCGCGTGCGCGTGCGCGACGAAGGACAATGAACTCGTGGAACCTGCGCGCGGAAAACGCGCTTGTCCCGCACGGGAAAAGAACAATAAGTGAGGTTATGTAACGCGTCGCGTGCGTTGGAACACGCTGCGCGGGCGTGAGTTGGGAGAGGCCATGAGAAGTTCGCCAATTGTAACGAAGAACGCGACGATGGACCAGATAAACGGTGCACGGCCAATTTGAGGTTATGTCAGGTTTGGCTGTCTTCTTACGTAGCGAAGAATTTATGAGTCAGGTGACACAGTTGACCGAGTCAGCTGGTATAATCAAACGCGTGTAATTATCTGGTAATGGAATTGGAATTTTTAGAGAGGTTAGGTTTGGGTACTCAATGATGGTTGGTTAGCCTTAACCTTTTTTAAATTCGTCGGTTAAGTAAGAGGTTCTTGACGCTGAAATAAGTAAGAAAATTTTCAGTTAGTGTTAGGATAATTTATAATTAAGAGTGTATAGTGGTAGAGTGTACAGTAATTGAACTGTATCTTTGTTCCTATTGAAGACGGGATAAAATTGTAGAGGTAAATTTTGTATTATTTAACAAGATGTATCTCTGGTAGTGGTTGTCATAAGATTTTAATGCTAGGTTTGTCAAAACTGTTCAATTTTCATACAGCAAATATTACATATGCAATATTGTACACTAAAACTTTTGTTTTTACAGAATTTAGAATACTATAATGTTAAATTATTAGTAATTATTATATTATATTATTAAATTATTGTTAATATTTTATTATTATTATTATATTATTTACGAAATAAATATATATAGTATTATGTAGTAATTTAGCTATAATATACAAATAATAATAAAATCTTGTATTATAATTTTGTATTTTAATATTAATAAGATTTTAATACTAGGTTCGTCGAAATTGTTCAATTTGTGGTAATGGTTGTCATAGAATGTGTGGTATGAGTGTGAGGAATGTTTGTGTGGAAGAATGCGTGTGCGACGAGTATGATAGAGAGTCGTGAAAAAACAATCAGTAGGTGAATGACAGTCATTACAAATAAACGTTGTGTGCGAGAGAGTCCTCGAGAGATTATATCACAGTTAGAAGCGAATTTATTTTACAAGATTTAGTTATAATTTATGTTGTGCTGTTGTTGTGTTTAATAAATCTTCTTATTAGTTTATCCATTTACTCACAGTATCATCCTGCAATATTATATTTTTCACAGTGCATTGGTGCAGTTAGAATATGCAATTGCACTTGCTTCTTAAATGGAATACTTCAATTTTCTTTTCTTTTTCTTTGTAATTCGATTCTTCGTGTGAGTTTGCATGATAAAGTATTAGATTATTAAGTTATCAAAATTAACATTTTCCAAAATATTGAATTCCAAGATATTTATAAATTACCTGAAGTCTAGAGTTTCTCAATCTTTTTGGTTTATGGCTCTCCTGTAGTCCTCTATTTTTCCATATTCCCCAAGGATTCGATTTGCTATTGTTTTCTTCGTCGATTATTCATACAACGTGCACACTTTCTATATGTACATCCACACACCTGTATATATACCTCACTGCATTTGCAGCTAATTATCTGCATCGATAAAATAAAATTGATTAAACGAAATAAATGTCATTCAATTTTTCCATCTTTTTACGTAACCCTAGATACTCATTGTCAAGAATCCAGGCAATTGAGAACCCCTGCTCTAGTCGAATTCTTAAAATTTATTGTTACAGTGGGAGATTGGTGTTTTGTGCAAATAATTGGTTAGCGATAGAGAAGTTTCTATTTGGAGAGTAATATATTTACAAAATACAGCAGGAGGATGGGACTGGCATTGTGGATTCGTTAAATTTGATAAAAATGGCCCCCGTCTGTTGACCATGTGTCAGTGGGTACGGTTAGGGTTTTATGAGCCAGGTCAAGTCTTTAGACCCGTCTGCTGGAGGTAAAGTAGTGGTCTATGGATGATTCGAGTTTGCGTGACATGTTTGTTAATTGAATGAAATGTCACGATGATATAGTGAGAATTGATTTATTGTGTTCACATATTTGTGTATGTATCTCGCGTATGCTCGGAAAATGAAAGAGAGATGCCTCGGTCTGAAAGGTTCTTTTCCTCTCCCTCATTAATCGCTCGATTCAGACATTTCCTTTGTGTGGGAACTCTCATGTTGATTCTATTCATCGAGAAGACAAGTTACGCAACTGTATCGCGAATAATTGGAATACAACTTTTCTTTGTTATTATACAAGTAATTATAAAGTTTGGTGTTACGAAATTATATATTATTTTAAAATTTAATTAAGAGAATTGGATACAGAATAGAAATTAGTAAATATTATTTAAAAAATCTGTGATTATTTGTAAATTAATATCTTCAATTTACGAAATTATATATTATTTTAAAATTTAATTAAGAAAATTGGACTTAGAATGGAAATTAGTAAATATTATTTAAAAAATCTGTGATTATTTGTAAATTAATATTTTGGATCACAGTTAACAATTATTGTTTTCTGCATGGTATTTAAAAATCACGAAACTGTTAAGTAATAAATATATTATGTCATAACATGGATATATAAAGTAGGTATTCATTCGATAATTGTATTTCAAATAATTATATACCAATATATGAATATTTGAAATTTCTATTTTAATTACTCATTTTACACTATTTACAAATGTATCGATATACTGGAATTAAATGATTTATCGATAGCAGTTTTTAATTCCTAGATTTCTTTTTAAAGGAAAAAAGAATTTTCTGTTTTTTAGTTATAATTTCGATGGGAAGTTAATTATTATATTGAATTAATCACACGTGGGCAATGTTAAATACAAAATAATGAAACAATTAACGTCACAAGTATGATCTGTAATAATATAAAATATAAATTTATAATAATATAAAATAAAATATTATAAAGATCAACAATATACAATTTCCAAGGAAGTGAAACAAAGCATAAATTTGTTCATTACAATTATTATAACAATTTCTTCAACAAATCTCGCGTCGAAACAATTCTAAAACTCAGTAAGGAGAAAATTAAAAAGCACCCTTCCACAAAAAATATTTCTCTAAAGAGATCATATATATACTCGCCAGATCATATATATATATATATAATTTATGCACCCAGTCTATGCACAACTGTCCCCCCAACTCAGCTCATTACATCCCTGACAATAGCTGGAAACTTGCAGTTTGACTTACATACACTGCCTGCTAAATTTCCCGATAACGCGCGTTCGAATAATTTCAAGGCTAGCCGGGCGGTTTCGCGAGAGCAACTGGAAACTTCAGGGCAAACTCACCGAGGAACGTCGGGAAAACAAGTAACAACAACGTGGTAGCGAAACTTCGAGTGAATCTAGCCTGTCCCCGGTACGTCGAATCGGGGATAGACGAGCCGAATAATAATTGGGGTAGCGAGAAGGGAAGAGAAAAGTGGAACGACGGCGGAGAAACGTCAAAACAAAAGGCTGGAAGGGGTACCGGCCCCTTTTCGCGGGAACATCATCGTTTTGACAGGCCTTGACGAATTTTGACAGGAGCCACCGCACGGCTGCTCGATTTCGAAAAGCCGCACCAATGGAATCCAATGCGAGGAAAGAAGGGGCCACGGACCGTGGCGAACGAACAATCGAAGTAATAATGTAACGCGCACTCGATCGTTTCCGCTTCACCGTCGCGCCGCTACGCGTCGCTTTGTAGTAAATGGAGCAATGGGCGTTTGGTCCGTGGCGCGGCTGCCACGATGTTTGGATAGCCAGTTCCTCTTTCCACGGATTCCGCGTGGAATTGGAACTGGCAAAATATTATCAAATTTTTGCCACACCTGGATGTGCAGGGAGAGCAGCGCGCGAATCGTTGGACGTTTAGCGTTTCGAATGATCGATTGTCTTCATCAACTGCTATTCTTCCCTATGGTGACGCAAAGGGACAGGGACGAAGGGGAGTAATGATTTTAGGGGTTCGTGTCTTTCGGAGAATGCAGAGATTAGGGGAGAATTATTTTCTGATTATGGAATAAGTGTCGAGAGTATTTGGAATATTCTTTGGTTTCAAATGGATATTTCGTACGTTGGGCGATGGATAAGTACTTCTCATAGATTAAGGGGAAAGTAATTGCACGTAATTAACGTTGAATGCTACATGAAATTTTTTAGCACGTACAAGTGTGTAAAGTCATGCATTGTTTTAACGAAATTAGTCGGTACTATTTCTTTCTAATTTATGTTCATTATGTTACCAGGGTTAGAATTTTGATCCTAAGATATGATCCTAAATACAGCATACATAGATAATAACGATGTAACATGAAGATTAATTTTTGGAATTGAAAGTAGCTACGTACTTACTGACAAAAGTCAGGAAACAAAACAATCATTTTCAAATTTTTGTACACTCTTTATTTTCTGAGATATATCTATTGAAATTAAAAACTGGATGAAGCTATCAATATCTTACTAAGTTTTTAAATATTTCCTGTAAAATCTAGTTTCAATTTTAATTTATGTATTTCATAAGCCAAAGAATATACAAAAATTCGAAAATTATTACTTTGTTCTCTAACTTCTGCAAGTAAATGTGTATCCTAAGTGACTCCAAAAACAAAAAGAGTTTGAAATCGGTCATTTTGACTTAATAATAGTGCCAAATTTTATATCCTATTGATACACTTTGAAATTATAGTTTGTAGATTACGTAATCAATTTATGGAAGGGTGTATATAAATTTCATTATAAATTAATAATTCAATTTAACACAAAATTAATACAAATTTCTTCATATTTGTTCACTGCACAAATCGATTAACTCCACTTTTTGAAAAATCTTAAATTTAAGTGTCAAAGCACTTGGTATAGTCGTAACTTTTTATATTTATAATAACTTTCCCCGATAATTAAGATCAACACCATTAAACGACAAAAATTTTTGGCCACTGAATAATAAATAATTTATTTCAGAGGTTACTTTGATTAACTCCATACTCTAATGTAAATCGTTGCAATAATGCAACTCGAATGCACTAGCAAGCCACGAATGATGACGGTGAATTTTTTAGTGCCGTCTTATCAGAATTTAAGTAAAATTTAGTAAAATTTAAATTTATTACTTTTTCACTTGCCAAATCGATTAACTCTTCCGGTAACGTAAAAATGGTAACATTACTAACGATTATCTTCTGGCTATTTTTTCTTATAAATTTTATATACCGTTCATTCTAGAATATTTATTTCGATTTAAATTATAAAGGGAATTTTAAAAAACAATATACATTATTTCATTGCATTTCTCCACTTTTTGTTGTATAGAGTTAATCAATTTGTGCAGTGAACGGCTCATACATGGGTTGGGTTAGTTGATTAATATCAGTGGCTTTTTGTTTGTACTTGGGTGTGGTATATGGGGAAATATTTTTCTCGCCATTTAATCAAATTCTAAAGATCATTATTAATTAATATCTCGAATTTAAAATTGCTCAACGACGCGTGGAATATGGAGATAAAATAATTCTACGTCCTACAATTAATTTGCACTTCTTATTTACCGTTTTGAAAATATCGTCGACTTTATGGCAGAAAGTCTTCGAATTACGATGTTTCTATAACGAAAAGATCGCCGAGTGCAAAAGGTTAATTTGATACAATGAGTTTATTTATTTAAAAAAAGCTTCGGAATAATACTTATACATTTTATTAATTGGTTAATAAATTTAGATTCATTCGTGATATATCAAATATTGTAAAGAGATATAAATATCAGTATTCTTCCAAAAAATTTATTCGTGGGAAATGTGTAATAGCCAAATCCATAATCTGTAAAAAGTACGATGGGAAAGAATGAAATATTTATTATACTTTCCAATTGTACAAATGTAAATGAAAAATATTGATTAATTAATTATTTCCGCATTCATTATTACTCGTAAAGTAAATAAACTATTATCTACGTTCAAGAATCCATCAAGACTTAAAGATTGCAACAATCAAAGAGGAAATATACAATTTCCGTAACCTCTACATCTCAAGGCTGGCTAACCATCCAAATCCATTCATACCTGATCTGACTAACAGTTCTATACATATCAGACGACTGAAAAGGCACTACCCCCTGGATCTAAACGCTAGATTTAACCCTTTGTACTCGACGACTTTTTCATTACAGAAAAATAGTAATTTGAAGACTTTTTGTCATAGAGTCGATAATATTTTTGAAATCGTAAATGAGAAATCAGATGCAAATTAAGACGTAGAATTATTTTTTTTCGATATTCCACGCATTGTTAGGTAATTATACATTTGATATATTAATTAACGTCGAGCTAACCATCCAAATCCATTCATACCTGATCTGACTAACAGTTCTGTACATATCAGACGACTGAAAAGGCACTACCCCCTGGATCTAAACGCTAGATTTAACCCTTTGTACTCGACGACTTTTTCGTTACAGAAAAATAGTAATTTGAAGACTTTCTGTCATAGAGTCGACAATATTTTTAAATGATAAATGAGATATTATTTAAGAGATATAATTTAAATGGTAAATGAGAAATTATATGCAAATTAAGACGTAGAATTATTTTTCTTCGATATTCCACGCATTGTTAGGTAATTTTACATTTGATATATTAATTAACGTCGATCTTTAGAATCTGATTAAATGGTGACTGAGAGTCACCTCTCGAGTGCAAAGGGTTAATATTTAATAATATTCTAACAAGTGAATACAAAGTGATCCATTTTACATGTCATCTCATGATACTCACGTCAACAGATTGCTCATAATTCCCTTTAGAAATTGATTGCAATTGTACGTAAAATAAAAAAAAAGAAAAAAAAAATACAAAAAAATACAGCGTTTGTTTAAGAATCAGTGTATTTCACGTGTTTTGACAAGTTGTCCGGAATAAATTCCAGGTCAAAAAATCCGATGATATTTAGAATTCGTATCTGACATCAAAGTAGAAATATGAATTTATTTGCCAAAGGAGTAAAATTTCTGTCATAATTTCCGTAATAACTTGAATTACTCCATTTCCATCGATACAGTCGACCAATTTCCAGCGTTCAATCATCGTGTACCCCTCAGTTAATTCACATTTAATTCCTGAATATCGGAATTTTCGAGCACCGGTTAGCCGACGGGCATTTCCATGCGTGTCTAACAATAAGCAAGCGACACGTGCGCTTATGCACAGCAGCCGGGAAGGGAAGCACAACGATTGGGACGCGTGCTTTGGGAATAGGGTGAAACTAGAGGGGGACACCGGGCGTGCGGCTGGAGGACAGAGGGCGCCACACGGAGACCTGCTAACGTTTATTCCCGTTTATCCGATCGACACGCGAGCACGGGCTTGGTGGGCATCATCGGACGAAACGATGCGCCGAAACAGACAGACGTATCGCGTTATTGACGAGGACAAAGGGCCGGTCTGCTTACGGACAAAGCCATGGCCGGAGAAAAGCCTGCTCCAGCACGGTGGCTCCCTCTACGCCGGCCATCGCATGCCGTCTCGCGCTCGCGCCCCATGCTGAGTGTCAGAGTTCACTTTTTCCACGAGATTATTCTCCATCTCGCCGTTTCGGAAGCAGGGCGTTACCCCGTGGCTGCGACTCGCCGCAATTTATTTTCGTACGGTGTAAAAAGACCAGCTCCGGCGTTACCAGCCCTCTCTCTCCCCCCCCCCATCACCGTTGCAATTGTGCCCGACAATAGTCATTCGTTTCGTCCGTCGTTTCGGGTTGACAGTTCATTTATTTAACGAAACGTGCATATGGGCCATAGATCCTGTATAATTGTTCGTAAAACGCTTCCACTCGAGATGAAATCTTCGTTGTCTTTCTCTGTATCACGGTGGCATGCACATGACGAAGTGCCGATTTTTAGAGCCGTTTTTGTTCAACAGAACTTTTGCGTGGAAGGAGAACTGGGGTGGAATGATTTTGTACCAGGGTGTTCCAGTTGTTCGGGTGGATGTAGGTCACTCTGATGGGTTTTTAAAATTTAAGAGATATGTTGCATTTGGAAGGATTTGTTGGAATGCTAAAGACATAAGTCGAGATATCTTACATATAACGTCGATGTTAAAATGTTTTTCATTATTATATACTAATATATGATTGTGTACCTATCAAAGCCAAATTCCTTTGTTCAAACGAATCAGTCTCTAAGCAATCGTTGTACAGCACACTCCGAACGAGTTACAAATTATTAAAGCGTTGCCTTTCTATAATTAGTGTTCCTTCCTTTTTTAACTCCACTGCCACCCCAAATTCTATTAGGATTGATACTTTGGTATCCAGGATTGAATGATTTGTGTGGAGATGATGAAATGAATTTTGTGGAATAATAAATTCAGATTTTTTACTATTTTCAGTCTTGTATTGACGAAGGTGATGTATATCTTGAAATAGAGTATTGGTATTTATTTAATTAATTGTGAAGGTAATTAGATTATTAATACGGGGCAGCATAATATTTAAATGTTTGTTACTTTTTAATCAAATTTAATGTAACTTGTATATAGGTAGATGTACGTATTTATTTATATTGTATGTTGTCTATCTTATATTGACAAAAACACTGTGTATTTTAAAATAGGATATTAGTATCTAGCAATCTCATTAATTTTTAATAATAATCAAATAACATATATAAATAATTTAACATATATATAAATAAAATGTATTAATAATTAATTTTTAATAACAATCAAATAACATATATAAAAAATTTCTAGATAATAATATGTAATATTAGGTATTACATAGTACATGTCAATTGTCATATGTAAAATTGTATTAGACTCACGAATTTGTTATATAATTTATATATGATATGTAATACATAATATTACATATAAATTATATAACAAATTCATAAATCTGACATAATTTTAATATTTTTCTTATTTAAGCCTATAGACAATGAATATTTAGTCAAAAATCACACTTTGCTATTGTTCATAGTAACCAAACATATCTTGACGATCACATAGTAATCCTAAATATTGCTTTCCCTGATCGAATAATTAATAATAAATGTCACCTGTGTCTCTATATCACTTTTCAACACTAGAATTAACAAAATATAACGAGTAGCTAAATATAGTTCGCATAAACGAAGATAATTATAGTGGTACGAGGAAGATGAGTTGCTATAGACAATTATGTTTCGATTTGAATGAAAGAAAGTATAAATTTCGTTAACCAGTTAGCTGTGATTGACGAGTATACTCGTCATGGAGAAGTGACAGGATTTTGTGTCATGACGAGTATACTCGTCACGCGTAAAAAGTAGCGACCATTGGCTATTTAAATTGTGATTTTTGTGAAAAATAAAACATATTCTCAAATTTCAAGATGTTTAGAATATTTTGAGGCCTGGCCGAAATAAAACGAACAAATAAAAAATATGAATAATTTGAGATGAACTCATGCGTCCCAGTATGCACCGACTGAAACAGCTTATCAGTTCGCATAACGAATTTATTTATGTGCGATGATAACGTTTTTTAGATATCAGCGTAAAAGGGGCAAAAGCAAAAGTCGGAAAGCTGATTTATGATAGGGTTCCTTCAAGATGGCCGCCACGGGACAAATGCGTGACGCTGACCAGGAGCTGAGCCCATTGATGGCTGCTGGCCCGAAATTACCTAGCTATTTTTTGACAGTCACTAAAATTCATAGATATCCATAAAAACTAATCAATAAGAGAATAGATGTTAACCAAATAAGTAAATATTAGTAACAAAATTGTCAATTTTATAAAATAAACTCATCTTTTCGATCCAATATTTTAACAGCGACACTTACTCTGTGATTGTCGAGTATACTCGTCATCGCTCGATTTTCGCGACACGTATAGGTGCGCGCTCTCAAACGCTTTCAAAAGGGGGCGCCACAGCTAACTGGTTAAAAGCAATTTACATGTTCTCAAAAATTGTAAAAATAAAATGTCTGAAACAAGACATCTTGATTCCTTTGGTAATTCTAGTATTGATTCAATCAATCACCTTAATATCGTTGTAGTATAAAATCACCGAACGAGGCCTTGTCTTACGCGGGATACAGATAGCCCTTGCTATATATAATTTAATTAAATTCGATAAACGTATCCCTTGCCTCGTCCCAAAGAGTCTTCCCTTCCGAAGCAAATTAATTTACATAGCTAATTTACCTGCAAACGGTTAACGCAACTCTATTACAATGAAACGTGTTCCATCGCATGGCCGACGGTTAATCTCGTTTCTTGCGACGGTGCTGCCCCCTACGCGCAGCCCAGGCATAACGGGGGTCAACTGGTGTGACACTGGGACAACACTGTCATTCGAATCACGTTCCACCATCGGACATTTTGCCCGCTCTCATTTCCGGTATACGATTTCCGGCAAATTAAATCTGCGCTGGCGTGAGCATCAAGATCTTCGGACACCACGAAAATTCTTTCTTTTCCGTGCGGCGTAGAGGGCGCTCGCGTCGAAAGACGGAAGCGGAAACTGCTATGCAGAGCTCAGGAATTTACGTTGCAGGCGATATAGGGAGACATTCTATTCGCCCTGGCTGATTTCACTTTTAATACTCTTGAAATCTGTGCTTTTGGCGTAGTGGTAGTTAGGTTAATACTCTTTTCGTTTCGTACCAAGTAGGTAAGAACAATTTTATATCTTTGCCAGTGCTTTATCGTTATATTTCGTTTGGTCTCGATGTGTTTCATTTATTTTCTCCTTTATAAGGTATGACATAATTTTATTTGTCAATGTGACCCTTTTTATTTTATATTAATTATTACTTTGATCTCTGTGCAGTATTATTAGCAGGATTATGTGCAGATGCACACTAACATGTGTACACACTAAGAATTTTAAAACAGTACGTGATATGATTAATTGTAAGAATTTGTAATTAGATAAATATTATTTATAAATTATGAATGAAGATTGAGTGTAAGGAATAAAAATTCGTGTGACCTATCTGTGTTATCCTGTTAGGGAACATGGACTTATTATACTGTGAACAATGAGACCCGCATTCTTTCCATGTGCAAACTTTTGGGCTGTGCTTATATCTACGGTATATCTTTTAGCCCTAATCAAAGTTTTGAGAGTTCAATTTATAGAAATATTAGACTGTGGAAATGTCAATTCCCATTAACTAGATTTTAATAATTCAATTTCAAGTCCTAATTCAATTTTTATTCATTTTAAGCTGTTAAATTCCAATTTTCACAAATTTTTGAGACCTAAATCCCAATACGTAATTTCTAAGTCTTTTAATAAAAATATTCATTTACATACATCCTTTAGCCCTAATTGCAATCTTGAAATAGCAATTTCTACAAATTTTAAATTTACAGATTTCAATTTTCACTAATTAAAACCCAATACGTAATTTCTAAATTTTTTAATAGAAATATTTACGTACACACACTCTTTAATCTTATTTAAAGTTTCGAAATTTCATTTTATACAGATTTTAAAATCATGCATATAAATTTCTGCAAATTTTCGTTAGAAAAATTTCAAATTTCTCTGACTAGAACCCGATACCTCGTTTCTAAGTTTTTAAATAAAAATATTTCTGTATATAAATGCTTTCATACACCCGTAAATTCTATTTAAAGTTCCAAAAATTCAATTTCAATAAATTTTGAACTGTAGAGATTTCAATTTTGGCAATTTTCAAACTCAAATTTCAATTTTTTTCAAATCGAATCCTAATAATTAAATAGCAGCTTTTAAATAAAAACATTCACATATATGTAGTTACGTGTATTTATATTTATTTAAATAAATAAGTATTTATATATAAATATGTAAATTATATAAATACTTATATGTATAAATAAGTATTTCGTTGCTGGTACAAGTTGCTTCCATCTTGACGTGACTTCTCCCAACTTGCCTGAAGTTGCACGCGGGTTACAGCGCGAACTTGCAGCGGGAAGTTATGATCTCTATGAACGGGAGAACGAATCGAAAGTCCGAATTAAGATATAACAGTAGCACCGTGTAATTGCGGGTTATCGATCGTTAGAATCTTTTTGTGGAATTTCTCGTGTGTAGTGGCTCGTTAATTAGCATCGGTTATGGTCGAAGGAGCTTGGAAAAAATGTGGAAGAGTAATACAAAGGATAGTCATGGTGGCTACGCGTGATTATTTAAGATAACGTTAATAAAATATAATTTCGATATCAGGTGTAATCATTTCG
The DNA here is from genome assembly GCF_001483705.2 of Eufriesea mexicana. NCBI lineage: Eukaryota > Metazoa > Arthropoda > Insecta > Hymenoptera > Apidae > Eufriesea > Eufriesea mexicana. The sequence goes on from NW_016912705.1 coordinate 115,659, forward strand.
AGCGAGATTGTGCGTCATGATAATGCGAATTTATGCCACATATATCATACATATCGTTGCGTGATCGTTGCAATTTGAAATTTAATGGCTAAATATTTCGTCAAATGACGTTAATTGCGCATTGATTTAAAAATGGTAGATAACCGAGTATAATACCATCGACCTGGTGTTATATATATTATATAAAAGAGGATGGTGCAAATTTACTAATAGTGGCTTTGGATACTTTATTAAATTATTTATCATAATCTTAAGTAGATTAATATAACATTAAATTACTATAATATTTAATGTAATATTAGAATTTTATTGTAATATTTAACATAATATTACAATTTCTTTATAATATTTAATATAATATTAAATTAAATTAAAACTTAATTTAATTCATATACAATCTTTTTTGAATTAATTAATTTTATGTAGGAGTGTTTAATGCTTAATAATTAAATATATTAGTTTCAAGATTTAAATTGTTATTTTTATAAGTAACATCTAAATTTTTGATTAAATAGCATTTGTTTTATTTCCTTTCTTTACTTTGGAATATCTGTTTGTAAAATAACTTAATATAGTACTTTTCTATCAATTTGATAATAAATAAATTATTATCCTTTCTAATATAAAACAATCTAGCCATTTTATATCAGTTTCATTAAAAAAAGAAAGTAATTGAAAAATAAATTTAAGAGTTATCCGGATCGTATAATTTCCTAAAACTCGGAATTTAATAATGATAAGATACATTACCTATATTATACACGTCCAAGGTGTACCACTTTGATACAGCTTTCAGAGAAACTGTAGCGAACGCGGATACGAGTTGCTGTTCGCAGTGAAAAAACGTAGATCAGGAAATATAAACAAGAAAAATGTACCACGTGCAAGATAGATAAAAGTCGACGATAAGGATTAATTAAAGACTTCGATCAAGTCTAATACACGTCAAAGAGCACGAGATGTTGTACGTAAATCATGTACGCATTATGCAACAATTTCTCGTCAACTACAAGGTATGGAGAATACTAATATGTTGGACAAGTGTGTTCCCCTGGATCTAATGGATAGTCGGATGCAATGATGACTAGGAGTACGAACCTCCCCTCGTATAAGATTGCTATCTACGATGACAAATATTATAGTTTTAAGCACTTGGATTATATTCTAAATGGAAGAAGATTTAATAATGAAAGAACGGTAAAAATGATTTAAACAAATTTTGTTTTTATCTTATTTTATGATGTCCTATTATGAAAACATATTTTATATTCCATTTCATTGAGAATATTTATTTAATATTATTTTTTAATGTTGTTTTTAATAAAATTGGGGTATTTTAAAGATTTACTAAGAGATTTGGCCATTTTTCCTGTCGCTTAATGTAGTTTTGAAAATTAATTATTATGACAAATATCGTGTTTTCAAGAACTTTGGTTATGTCTTAATTGGTAAGTGTAAAATATTTTTAAAAATTTGTTTTTATTCTATTATTTTCTGTCGTAGAAATATATTTTATATTTTACTTATTATTTATAGAATATAATACTGCTTTATGATTTTCAATATGTACTAAGCTCATATTTTAATTACTTTAATTGTTTTAATTTTATTTTAATTTTAATTTTAATAAAGTTGGAGTATCGAAAGATTTATTAGAAATTCATTTTATTTGCAAAGTAAGTGATCAATGTGTATTAAACTTGATAGATATTCTTTTAATGTCATTTGATATTATTTTAATAATATTATTTATAATAAAATTAGGGTATCGCAAGAAATTATTAAGAATTTAGCCATTTTGTTTGCAACAGTCTAATATTTTTTAAACAGATTATTCTTTCTTAGAAACAACGTGAAATTTTGCTGGAAAACGAGGTACTTTTGGCAGACGATTAATTTAATCCGATAAATAGCTTTTCTAGATAAGTTTGGTTATAGTTTATGGCCAGTTAGTTCATAATAGACCAAAGTTTCCTTAACCATAACCTGTGTTAGACAGACGACCGTAACAAGAAAGAAAGTTCAGCTTGTGATGTTAGGCTTCCAGCAGTTCAACTATAACTTCCTTTATGCCTCCCTCAGAAGTAAATGTAAAGTTATTAAATTAAGACAGTGTATACACAAATACTTCCAAGTACAATTCCGATACTCCTTTGTGAAGTAATGAATTTTTTGAAAGAAAAATACAGAATATTACATATTTTCATACTCAGTATTGATAATATGGATATCATGACTATTTTAAATATTACTCATATCGTGATATTTATTATATTTGAAAAAAAGTAATCCATATGTATATTAAAAATAGAACAAGGGACAAGGAAACTTACTGAAAATATAAATTTCACTGGATGAAAAATAAAGCAATTGTAGGTATTTTTGACGCGTCTTAATAAAGGCTTCTGATTTTACCTAAACCAAATAATTCATATATAATTTAATCTAATATAATAATTTAATCTAATATAAAATGAGAATATAAAATAAAGTACATAATTTGATGATTTAGTATATAATATGAATAATGATCAAATAATATAATATAATAGTAATATATAATCTAATATATATTAATGACCTAATAATGAAATATATTTTAATATGATAGCATTCTATAATTTAATAATCTAATAATTTAATGTACATTAATGACCTAATAATCAAATACAATTTAATAAGATAATCTATATTTAAATAATCAATATAAAATATGAATAGTGATCAAATAATATAATATAATAGTAACGTACAATCTAATGTATATTAATGACCTAATAATGAAATATATTTCAATATGATGATAATATTCTATAATTTAATAATGTAATAATTTAATGCACATTAATTACCTAATAATCAAACACAATTTAATATAATAACAATACACAATAATGACTTAATAATCTAATATAATCAAATATAATATTAATATATAATTTAATAACTTGACACATAATAAGGGTCTAATAATACAATATATAACACACGTAATATATAAAATAATTTCCAGTAAGGGTTCAAATCCAACTGAACAATACCTAATAAACAGTATCTAGCAAAATACCACAAATTATATATCTCACGTGCCAGCACATAGTGCTATTCCATCTACGTCAGCACCCTAGTACCCAAACGAACATTCTCAGCTGAGAACCCACCTAAATTACAAAATTACAACATCACGGCGAAACATCTGAGCGAAAAAAGGAATCGGGAAAATATGCAATCAAGGGAACCGAAAACTCGTTAACTGCAAGTTCACATAATCACATAATCAAATATAATATTAATCCTTTGCGCTCGACGATGTTTTGGCTAAAGAAGGGTACGAGATGAAAAATTTTCTAATATAAAGTCGATGATATTTTTTCGGCAATAAATAAGAAATTGTATAATAATTGACACGTAGAACTATTTAATTTCGATACCTTGCACACCGTTATATTATTTTAAATTTAATATTGTAGAGTTTTGAGGTAGAATTATGTTGGGGCAGTTCTGGGATAGAATCTTTAGGAAGAGTGCTTGGGAAAAGTGATTAGAAGAGAGTTGTATTTTAGTTGTAACGAGTCGAGTTGTAATTGTCTTATTAAGTTGTAGTTGTAGTTGATCTATCTATATTCGTAGTCTTAATGGTCACCACATATTGTATTATTATTTTATTACTAGTAAATAGTTATATTATTTAACCACCATCCATGTCTCTACAATATATTAATTAATATCGAGCTTCGAAATTTTATTAAATAGCGACTGAAGGGGGTCTTTCGAGTGCAAAGGGTTAATATATAATTTAATAGCTTGGCACATAATAAAGGCCTAATAATCCAATATATAACACACGTAATATATAAAATAATTTCCAGTAAAGGTTCAAATCCAACTGAACCATACCTAATAAACAGTATCTAGCAAAATACCACAAATTATATATCTCACGTACCAGCACATAGTGCTATTCCATCTACGTCAGCACCCTAGTACCCAAACGAACATTTTCAGCTGAGAACCCACCTAAATTACAAAATTACAACATCACGGCGAAAGATCTGAGCGAAAAAAGGAATCGGGAAAAATATGCAATCAAGGGAACCGAAAGCTCGTTAACTGCAAGTTCACACACTCGATCCAATCGTACCCCTACAGCTGGTCACGCATTGTTAATACCACCTTTTCAGCGTTCGTTTAGAGGTCCATCAATCCTTTGAAAAGTCCCTTAAAAAATAGCAGACAGAATGACACGCGATTGGAAGAGCCTCGCGAGCGGTACATTATTTCCCGCCTTCGCTGGCACTCGTGGATAAAACGAACGAGTATACTTGATCCAGGATGGAAATCCTTCTTCCTGTCGGCGGATCGTAAATCGACCTGACGTCCGTTTTCTCCGAGACAGTGACTAACGAGGTGTAAAGACACTTGCCTGGGCCCCGTGGAAGTGGGATACGATGGAAAGGAACGTGAATCGGAATTGGAGAGTAACGCTCACTTCGTCGCTCTATTTGCCATTTTTCCTTCCTTTCCCTAATTCGCTATGCCTAACGACCGCTGCTCATCTTCGAGAAATTGTTTCGTCCAACGCGATAATAGAAATCACGTCTGCTTGCTCCTGTGTTGCATTCACTTGCGTTTTGACTAATTCTGGGTCCTAGGCCTTCATCTGTACCCTTTTTTGGCGGAATGCATATTTTTCGTGGTCGTGATCGGTAGAAATGGTAAAAATTTGGTGCACGTTTTGTTGTCTTCAGTGAATTTGGTATATTATAATTTATAATTTATAATTATTGAAGTGTGATTAATATTTTATTATTTATAATATATCATGTCTAATAATGTATAATAATTGTTATAATGTTATATAATATTTTCAATTATTATATTACATTATTAAATTATCACCGATATTTTATTGTTGTAGGATACCATTATTATCCATTATACCATTATTATACCATTATTATTATTGTAGGATACCATTTCAAAAGAATCGGCCATTGCCAACAAAAATAAATTATAAACCGATCGATATTTTCTAGAAGCAAGTGGAAAAGTTAGTTTGGGGAGCAAAATTAAGTTGCGCGATCCCTACCGGGAGGTGAAGCATAGGTTAAAGAAAGCATAGAAGCAGGGTCCTTGACGAGCAAAACAGAGTCCTTAGAAATTAATTGTGATCGGCAGGAGCGTGAGTCGCTGGGTGTTGGAAAGATAGTTCACCATCGAGAGGTGCCTTTCAGTCGTCATTTGAGAAAATTTCGAAGCTCGATATTAATTAATATATCAAATTTAAAATAATGTAACAGTGTGAGAGGTATCGAAATTAAATAATTCTACGTTTTAATTATTACAGGATTTCTTATTTAGTGTTCAAAAAATATCAGCGGTCTTATAGCAGAAAATTTTTCAACTCGTACCCTTCTTTAGCCAAAAGAAGTTAGTTATTAATTAGTAAATTAGTTAATTAGTGATTAGTAAATTAGAGAGCATCTTTTTGTGTTTTCGTTACGTTATCTTGGTGTTCTTTTCCTAAGTTAAATTAGTTTTGTGAGTTTTGTGACTGTGTTATTCTGTTCTCGTTGTTCTGTCAGTTTTTGGTGTCTCAAAATGGCAGTTTCGTCATCCTACGTTATACAATATATAGTAATTGTTATAATATCATATAATATTGGAATATCGAGCACTAAAACTTTTGTTTTTACAAAATTTAAAATATCATGATGTTGTATTATTAGTAATTATTT